>NC_052057.2:106362419-106659919 GCF_903992535.2 Arvicola amphibius | reverse complement strand
AACAGGATCCTCCTCCTTGAAGAAAAGTCAGCATCCATTGCCAGCTTGTTGCTCTTCAGTTAGGGCTGGAACTTTGCAAACCATGTTGACAAGTTGACTAATGTGGTTCTCTGCCGGTTGTAGCAGTAATTTTACTACCTGCTCTATTATTTTAACTAAATGAGTGTTTAGTTCCCTAGTGAAAGCCCTGACAATTGCCGTGGGCTTCCTCATGCAATGGCCCTTAGCTTTGGCATCAGCTACAGAACTCTTCTGTCTCTCTCTCCTCTCTCTCTCTCTCTCTCTCTCTCTCTCTCTCTCTCTCTCTCTCTCTCTCTCTCTCTCTCTCTCTCTCTCTCTTTCTCTCTCTCTGTGTGTATTGTACATCTGCCCATATCCATCTGGTCTACTTCATTCAGTGGAATGTGGTGAGCTGGCAGGGTAGCAAGTAGCAACCTTCTTGAAGTTCAATTAGGGAGCATGCTCAGATGCCTGCACATGACGAGAGGATGTATATAGAGGGAAACCACATCTCCTATTTTACAATTGACCATAGAGTAAACTGCAAGATGTCTTGAATCCTCTGTCTTGGCTCATCTCTAGCCTGCAAGGGAGAAAGATATATGAGAACTCTTGGAAGTGCCACTTTTCCATTTGCTATGCTAAGGTAAGAAATGATGTATAGGCATAAGCCCCAATCCTTACTCTTTATAACGTGGTTTTACGGTCATAACAGTTTAAGAGTAGAGTGGAATTGCTGGAAAGATGCAAAGTAATTGTGTAGGGCTCAGGGCTTTATCTCCTTCAGAGAGGAATCTGCTCCCAATAATTCACGTGACTTTTATCACCTAGGAACCGAGTTGGGGCAAACAAACAAGCAACTCAAGCAACGAAGATGGTTAAAGAAAAGCGGCTTTCACGTTGCAGGACTGTGTGGTTCAGGGGGAAGAGGGTGAATTGTTGGACTTAATCTCGTCCCATATTGCAGAACTGAAAAGGGAAACAGTTTGGTTTTAAAGACTTGAACCTGCTGCAACCCTTCGACATCGTTCACTGTTAGAGGAATCCATTGTTGTTTGGTGACTAAAAGCATGTTCGTAGAATTTTGTTTACTCAAATATAAAGCCCTGGATCTGTCATAAAGGAAAGATGTCAAGATAAAGGGAAAATTAGTTTCTGCACACCAAAAACGAAGGGAGTCCTCATTAAGGATAAGAAGGGTTGGTGGGCAAATGCTCTTGCCACCAACGCTGATGACCTGAGTTTGGTCAGGGGACCTACATAGCAGGAGGAGAGAATTAACTCTCTCAGGATGCCTTCTAGCTTCCAAATATGCATCATGGCACAGATACACATACACTTATAGACAAGTTTATACACACAGAGAGAGACACTCATGCACACACATACACACACACACACACACACACACATACATAGAAGGAGAGAGAGAGAGAGAGAGAGAGAGAGAGAGAGAGAGAGAGAGAGAGAGAGAGAGAGAGAGGAGACTGTATTGGGGGTAGTGTTGAGACTGGGTTTCTCTGTGTAACAGCCCTAGTTATCCTGGAACTAGCTCTTGTAGCCCAGGCTGGCCTCAAACTCACAGAGATCCACCTACCTCTGCCTATTGAGTGCTGGGATTGAAAGCTTGCACCACCACTTCCAGCAACACTGTATTTTTTAAAGAAGAAATATTCGTTATTTTCTACATCTTCTAAAGGTAGAAAATTTGAGTCTACCTGCAAGAGAGAGAGTGAAGAGGAAGCTGAGGAAGAGCTCAGGTGTGATAGAAATGGCTTTGGTGTCATGGAAACAGACAGGTGGTGGGAGAAGTAGGTGACAAATCTGGCTGTTACTCCAATTTAGTTTCATACCAGTGCTGGGAAACATGCTAACACATTTCCATCTGCAATGGTGAATACTGAATTTTATCTTCAAATGGTCCAGAGTCACCTGCGAAATAAACCTCCGGGTATGCCTATGAGATATTTTCTGCGTTGGGCTAAGTAGGTAAGAGGGTTTTTTTTCTCAAGTGCTCACAGCAGTATGCTGTGGGCTTGGGTTCTGGACTGCATAGAAATGAGAAAACGGCTGAGTCCCTGCCCCCTGACTGTAGATACAACAGGACCGGCTGTCTCAAGCTCCCCGCTACCATGACTTCCTCAGCACAATGGACTGTATCCGCAAATCCTGAGCCAAAATAAAGCTTTCCTTCCCTCTATTTCTTTTTTCCACCAGGTACTTTGGTGCAGCTACAAGAAGAGTAGCAAATGCAAATGCATCCTTTCTACTGGAAGAAAGCCACTGAGCTAGCTGAATTCTTATCTTGAACTGGGTAAGTGGACATAAGGAAGCAATTGCACTTGCCCTGAATTTAATTAAATTTCACTAAAGTCGCAGCTTCTCCCCTTCTTAAGTCAAATGATTGTAAGGCACAGTCACAGGGAAGGCATTTGCTGAGGCTTCATCTAGCCTTTGTGCCGGCTGTGGTCCTTTGTCCCTGGGCCTCTGCAAACTGGAGTGGCTGTAAGCTGCCCACTTCCTGCGTTTCCCTACTACAATGTCTTCGATGGTATCTTGGTTTTTTTGTTGTTGTTGTTGTTGGGGGGGGGGGCTCGCTTAAGGCAGAAACTCTGGGAAGCCTTTTCATGGTTGTGCCCCATGTCCGTAACACAGCAAGCTAATATAGAATGGGCACTGTTATCATTCTATCGTTACCATTCCAGACGCCCCTTTAGAAGTCTCTGTCCTCATAAGGGCGCTCTGTTGAAAATCCTGAGCCATCTCCTGGCTGATGCTTCTAACATCTGCCATGGCATCCTTTTGCTCTTGGAGTTTCTTTTAAGGAGATAGGGATTAGTTGAAGGTTTCTCATTTAGTGGCTCGGAGAAGTATTTGAAGCTCTTCTAAAAGAATGAACTCTTCTTGAATGTGTCAAGTCTCGCTTCCTTTGGATTCTGGCCTTGAAGAGACATGGGAATAAAAGTGCTAGGAACAAGCTGTAGGCAGCTGAGCAACAATAGGCGAGCATCACAGAGCAGAGATGTGGGCAGACATCGATGTTCTAAGGGAAGGAAGTGATGAGAGCTAAGGGCGCTGCTCTTGGCACTGATTCATCTTCTTTCCTCTGCCTCTCTTGCTGGAGCCTCTGTACTGCTATCTATCCACAGGGTTAATAACTGCAGAAATAATCCTCCAGGAAGTGATGGGGTCAGAAGTGGTGCTGGATAAATGATCGCTAGTGCTTGCATTTCTTCTGTTCTGTTTTGTTCGGGTCCACACCCTCCATCCCGTTAGTTCTTCCTGCCCTCTGATCTCCATGGTTTTTTTTTTTTTTCCTTTAATCTAGCGCCCTTTGTTTGGGCTCCGTGCGTAAGGTTACGGTATAATGATGGGAAAACTCTGTTAACCAATCACAGCTAATTGGGGCGTGGCGACCTGGACCCCAGGAAGAAAAACTGGGCGCTCTCTCTGCGTGGTGTCCGTGGTGTCTGCTGGACAGATAGGACGTCGGACCTCCCACTCTTGTAGCTTATAGTATATTTTAACCATTAAAGTATAACTATAATTCTTGAGCTAGCCTGGTTATTTATCATACCGACCTAATTTGCCAACAGTATAACAGGGCTGTGGTGAGAAGATTTCTCACTGTAGAATCTGGAGCAGATAGGCACAGAGTGGCTGGGAGGGTGGTGGTCCAGCATGGGGCTCCTATGAAAATGGCTGCAGTCTGCTCTAGGCTTGGGCTAGTAAGATGTCAGGCCATAATACATTTGCTGACCCAAATGTCTGTTGGTATTTCAACTAGGCATTGAAGTATAAAGTTATCTGTCAGTCAGAGAAAGCGATGTCAAATATAACTTTTCTTTTTCTTCAGAGAAGTAATTCTGTGACCACACTGTTTAAAAACTGCAAACCAAATGGATAAAAATGCTCCAAGGAATGAGTAAAGGCATCAGAGGACCCTGTCTTCCAACTTTCTAAGTCAGCTTTGCCCAAGCCGTGGACTTGTGTACATTCCCATGGAAGTCAGATGTGTGCCATACCACCAGGTGGGTGGTCCTTGTGCATGGAGACACTAAGCCCACCCAGCAACACTGGGAGAAGACTGAGTTTGGCTCCTCAAGATGTTAGTGGATTTTGCTGAATCACCTACAATTGTTCCAAAGCCACATTCTTAAACATAATTCATGCAGGACTACCACACTGACTGTTCTGCCTAGCAGGATGTCCTACGGATAACTCAAGTTTAAATCTGGTCTTTGCACACCACACACACACACACACACACACACACACACACACACACACGCATACTGGAATCCTGTGTCACATACATGCTGATGACCACCCAAACACATAGTTCTTTTGTCTGCATACATAGCCTTCCTTTTGCTTGGATTTCTTTCCCCTATCTTGCAACTGTGCACAACTCCTATCCATTCCTTAAAGCCCAGATGCAAACATCTTTCATTTCAGTGCCCCTTTTAAAGTATCAGACTCAAGTAGCAGCAAACAAAAGCACATTTACCCCATTTGCTTATAACCCTGTGGTGGCAATAAAAAATTGTACACTTATTTATGCTTTACTATTTTTTGTAAGAGCACTGTCTCGTTCAATATTTATTAAATGACCTCAGGACAAAACGGACGCATATCCTCCTTCAATATTATTCATTGCAGCCTCAGTTTTTCTATGAGCTAGTAAGAGGCATAGAATGAACAAAGCAATGAATGAATGAGTGGATCAGTGAATGAATGAATGAAGAGTTGTTTTTCCTAGGCTTCCATAGTTCTCATCTCCAGCATGATATAGGGGTGTACTCGGAGCCCCTGGGGAAAATATGACACCCTCTCAAGGGATTATCTGGCTACCTATAATTGGATATCACCCAAAGTTTATTTTGTTGTTCAAGGAGCTCTCCCTGTCTCTCCATCTCTCTCTGTCTCTCTGACTCTGTTTCTGTCTCATCTCTGACTCTCTGTGTCTGTGTCTCAGCCCCCCCCCCCCGGGGTTCTCGGCCTTTTCTATTCTGAAACCATGTGTTCCTGTGGTTACAGAGGTTGAAATAATGCAATTAAATCATGAGTCACCATTCCTCCAGAAGACCACGAATGGACTGCTTGGTGCAAGCCCTGTCAGTGAAAAGGCTGCCCAGAGAGACCTGTCCTGCTGCCTGTCTGTATCCTGCTGGAAACCTCAGCCAAGGCTGTGGCATTTTGGGGTTTTTCTAAAAGTATTCTGCAAGCCAATTTCAAATACAATTTTCAGAATGGGTTTGAAGGCTAAATAGGCAGCTATATAATCACACTCTCTCCTGCTTTGGGAGAGACATAATAAGCTCCCGTTTTGATTTGATGATTGGTACTTGGTCCACGTGGTTCCCAGGCCTTTGGCTATAATGAGGACATTTCTATAATAGGTAACTACAAATCAGGATGACAGATTGCTTCTCACCTGCACACCTGAAGGCAGACATCAAAATAAGCACCGTATCCCTGGACGTGGTCTCTGATCAGACTATTTGATTGGGAGTAAGGATAGTGATGCCCGTTCTCCACTCCCTCATTTACTGAAGGTGGCCTTATGTGACTCATCCATCTCATTTGTAAATGGGAGAGAATGCCTGCTTTGTGGATGGATATTAAGGATCTGATGAGACAACAGATATAAAACACATGTTAATGAATATGAGTCTCTTCTGTGTCTATGTAAATCATGCACTTTTTTTCTAATTTTGGTGTATTTAGAGTCCCCTATCATGATGGAAGTTATATAAAAATGATATTTATTCATTTATCTATCACCTATCTATCTATTCATTCATTCATTCATGTATTTTAGTCAGCATCGCATGCAACTGGAGCACACCTAGAACTCACTATGCAGTCAAAGATGATTCTTCAAACTTGCTATCTGCCTACTTCCACCTCCCAAATCCTGGAATTCTAGGCCTGCACCACCACTCCTAGCTGATGAGGCCCTGAGGATCAAACCTAGGGACTCAAACCCACGCAAAACTGCAGAGCAAGCACCCTACATCTCCTGGACTGAACGGTATGGGCAGAAAGATGAGAAGTGTTCAAGAACTACCCACTCCAGCTGCATACACCCATTTGCTGCTCTTTGTAACTGATTCCCTCTGCTTTTTACAGCTTGTATTTGAGGGTTGCTGTTAGATATAATTTGATTAGTTAATTAACTCACTTTGGCTTTCTGAGAGGTTTCGTGTAGACCAGGCTAGCCTCTAAATCACTATGCAGCCAAGGATGACCTTAAACTCTAGTGATCTTGAATCAACATTCTACCATCTAGGATCACAGGTGTGACCCAACACCATACCCAGCTTGGGTTTGGTTCTTAACTGAGCTCTTGAGTATTTTTGACTTCACACTTTTGCAGAGGCACCATTTCAATCTACCCTTTTGTCCCAGATGTCACCTACTTCTGTCTCAGAAGACATAGGCCTCTGCGGTCTAATTCCTCACAAGAGACTTCAGGACCTTCTGGCCCGAGAAGCTTGCCTGGAGCCCTGCCAGGAAGGAGAAATCCCTTGGCTCACACTGGAGTCCCAGCCACAGTTCTCTGCTCTGCTTCCTCCTGGATGTTTCTGTGAAAACTGTTCTTGGGTGGATCAACTTATCCCTGCTTTAAAAAAAAAAAAAGGAAATGATCACAAGTCCCCAGAGTGGCTAAAGGCTGTGAGCAGGCATTTCCTCCATCATTCAGAATTATGACTTTCCATGAAGAGGAGCTGGCATTAGCAAGACCACTGTCACTTTGTACTGTGATGTCACAGTAGAGCCCTGCATGAACATGAATTGACCGACAGGGGAGCAATTCTACTTCTTAACATTTCCCCTCATCTCCTTGTTGAGCAGGCAGGAGGTGCTTATTGATTCCATGTCTCGTGACATCTTTTACTGACAAATAGAAGTTTCTAGGGGATCACATGTCTTTGGGTTATTGTTTTGGCTTTTGCTAAAGCCTTACTAAAAGTGTGCTAAACGTCCTTAGTGGAGGTAAGAGATATAAAAGAAGCCTGAGAGTAGGCACAGCACTACAGAGAGTAGAAGGATGGTGAGACCAGGGATGACCCAGACTCTGGATCTATTCTCTGGGGAAATAACCAAATCCTTGAGGAACTGGCCGCATTGTATACAGAAGGTACAGTAAGGAGGTCACTTTAGAAACTCAGAATAGAACTATCACGTGATCTGCACCATGCCCAGACACAAACCTAAAAAAACTCTAAACATGACACAGAGGTACTTGACATATCTACATTTAATGTTAAACTGTTAGCAACAGCCAAGCTGTGGAACCAGCCTAGATGCCCATCAACGGATGCAATGATAAAGAGAATGTGGTGTATAAACACACCGTTTGGATATACAGAAAAGGGAAACGTGACATTTGCAGAAAAATTGGTGGACCCAGACGATCATTTTGCTAAGAAAAACAAGTCAGAGAAAGACAAATTCTTTGTGTGGTTTTGTTTTTGTTTTTGTCTTTTTTTTTCCCCTCATCTGTAGAATCGAGATTTAAATATATGTTTGAACGAAATGAAATTGAAGGGCGACTGTGAGGAGGGGAGCTTCAAAGGATGGAGGAGAGAGAGTACTGGTATACAAGTCACGAAAGCAGAAGTGGAGACCATTTGAGGAAGGAAGAGAACCAGCAAGGAGAGGAAGGAAGTAAACAGTGGAAAAAAGAAAGGTAGGATTCCGGGTGCTGAAGTAGAGAGTTCTGTGTTTCCAAGGGCAGCATGAAAACAGCGAGAACTGGACTACTTCAGTCTTCGTGCGCATGCTCGTGCTGACCATCATTCACAGAAAATCAGAGGGCGTGGCTTCTTGGGAAGCACCCATGAAGGCAACGGGATGTTAACGTGGTCTTGGGGAGAGAGCACCCCTTCACTGCTGACACTGAGCATCTGGACAGCTCTGAGTCATATTTGATTTGATTCAAAGAGAATAAAGAAATGTGTTCTCTTTTAGAATTTGAAAATGCCAACGAAGACTTTCACTGTCATATCCAAAGCCAGTTGAGTACTGAAAGACAGTAGCCACTCATGGAAAGGTTTTGGTGGCCCGGCTATAGATTTGTAGTTGTAATAATAACGAGTCTGGCATTCGGAGCTGTCTTCAGAAGGATTTTTTATGCAGCACTTCACTTATGGAGTCATCTTGGAATTAATGACACCAAGAGGATGGCATTTGGCTTCTCCCTCACCCTGACCGGCTCCTCAGTGACATCTGTGAAACCTCAGAGTTCTGAGGGTCAGTTTGGTACTCACTGTCCCATATATCACAGCCTTGATCTGATAGGTAGATGGCACTTTCTTTCGGGTCTTTCTCGATGTGACTATCTGCCGCGCACAGCGCCCCCCGTGTCTGCGCTCTCTGCGCGCTATTACCCAGTTACGAGCTTCGGGCAAGGGACTGGAGGTTAAAATACACAAACACAGACAGATAGAAAGACAGCGACACGGGTCATCCTTGAATTCCCCAAGAATGCCCCCTTTATTGTGTTCAGGGGCAGATTATATAGAGATAGCCAAGCCCCAGCCAAACCCACCAGAAACCACTCTCCTGCCATCAGGAACTCCTGAAGGTCTCGTGCCCAGAGCAGCTGTAGGCACTCAGATCAGGGGATTACAAGAAATTCAGGATCTGGGGATCTCACTGCTCCCAACAACTGTCCCTCTCGCTCAACCCATTCTTCTCTTGCTACTTACGTTCGTTCTCCTAATAAGAGGGATCACTCTCCTGTCAACCACAGGAACTTCAGTGCTGTAGGTAGGTGTGATGAGAAGGTCAAATGATACAATGCCCGTTAAAAGATGGAAGCCAAGATACAGGGAAAGATAATAAAACTTTTACAAAGAAAGGGAGCTGGTTTGGGTTTGTTTGTTGTTGTTGTTGGGTCAGTTTGGGATATTTCCAACATAATCAGACTTTAACTCATAGAACCTGCTACATCTTTCACCATATCTCCTCCGAACCTCCTCACTGGACACGTCTATACACAGACGCATGTGCATCATTGGAAACCATGCAAACAATGCAAAGACCAAAATAATAGTTCCAGGAATGCTGATCAGAGGATGTGACTTGTACTACTGGCTTCCCCCTTTTTCTTCTCAGAGCTTGACTTTGGGGCGAGCTGTTTTAGCACAGTAAACTGGTTAGCTAACACAACAGCCAGCTGAGTTAAGGGCACCAGCATTCCACCCTTAAGGCCTGAGTAAGAATGGAGATGCGGGCCTCTAGAGAAACCCGCCTTTGCACTCTCATACAAGTATAATTCCACTGACAAAATCAAGCAAATGCTCTCCCCCTGCCTGTTTCATAAAAAGCTGAGACTACTTAAAGAAACCCTATCTACCCACTGGGGACAGGGTTAAGCGGCTGTATAGAATCACATATGGTGTATTACTTTGTATTTGGAGTGGGTGGGCAGCAATTCCCAAGTGATAGAGTAGGGAGCAAAACTTAGAAAGAAGAGTTTCTGAGTCATTTGTTACTGTGTTCAACCCACAGGCCTTGCTAGAAAGTTCTGCATGGATCTTCATTCCACTCAGGCAATTTGAATTGTGGGTTTTGTGTATTTACTAGGAAAAGCCTACAGTTCATTCCTGGCAGGGTGACCAAACCCAGCGGGTACAACATGATGACTGGATTTTGAAAAAAAAAATTAAACAGAACCAACCCCAAACCTATAAGGACTGTTTCTACGTGCGAATGATGAAACCGTATGCCAAACGCCCTGGAAGAATTTGGCACTAGCCCTAATGTGCAAAATAAACACTAGTATACATTAGACACGATGTGCTAAAGTACAAACTAGGAATCATAAGCACGTGAACAGGACCAAACACAAGAAGGCCAGTGACGAGACACAGGACCAAACAGCTTATTAGGTCTTCAGAAAGCACAAACACTGTTAAACATCAATATACAAAATCCACCATTGAATTTTTTTACTACATTGTATTTATTTAAGTAACTATGTGTGCATGTGTGGGCACATGCCACCGCACATACAGAGGCCAGAAGACAGCTTGCAGGAGTCAGCTCTCTCCTACCATGTGGGTCCCAGGAATCAAGCCCACATCAGGTTTGCTGGCAAATGCCTTTACCCATGGAAGCATCTTGCCTATCCTGAAGTTTACATCATTCTGTTTGTCCCCCCCATTCTTCCCTAGGCAAGTTCCTGAATGGCTGGTCTTCACGAGTCAGCAGCAATGAAGGTAAAGATGCTAAAAATGTTACATGTAGCTGAAGATTTTACCCACCCACCCCCACGAGACACTGTACATACAAATGTGGATCCGCAAAGAGTCAAGAAACAAAGCATTGGAAACAGGCCACAGAAACAAAAGTGGTATGCCAGCTAGCCTTTGTGGTTGTAAGCAACAGAATCCAATGAATTAAGGGAAAAAAAAACCCAGAATCTCTCTAACTAATGGGAACCTGAAAGAAGTATGTTTGAAGAAAGAGGAAATTTAAGTGGCACCTGGAAATCAGACAGCAAGAGGTCCTCAAGGGCTAGGCAAGTGGCCCATGCCTTTACTCCCAGCACTTGGGAAGCAAAGGCACAGGGGATCCCGAAGAGTTCAAGGTCAGCCGGGTTTACATATACAGAACCACAGAGGAAGACCCTATCTTTAAAAAAAATGTAGTCAGAAAAATACCACACAGCCCCACAGCTGGACACTACTGTAGCGTGTGGCATTTGGCTCTGCTGCTGTTAGGCATTGCTTTGCAGACAATGTCATCACCAGCCATAATGGACTCTAGCAGTTGATGTCATAGCTCGTGACTGCCACTACCATGCTTTCTCTTTTTTTCTTTTCTGTTGCTTGTAATTTCTAGTGGGAATAAGTCTTAGACTCCATCCAGACAATCTGTGCCTTTTGCCACTGATGGAACAGGGAAAGACACCTCTTATTTACTGTAAAGAAGAAAAATAATGGCAAACACTTCTCCTACCTCACAAGTCCTAGACCTTGCAAGAGACAGTTGTAAAGCATACAATCAAATACACTTCGTTATAAAGCTAACGGAGAGATAAGTTTCCTATCTGAGATTTAATGGTCAGATGTTAAAATTCAGTAGGCCTCTGAAAGCATTAGGTGCCTCAACACCTACAAGAATTCTGCTTCAAGTCCAAGCAAAGTGGTTAGTCTTCTCCTGGGATTAGGAAGATGAGTCAGTTGATGGGTCCCCAGATCTCATATAAAAAAGTTACATTTAGTCCCAGAATAGGGGAGTTGGAGACAAGAGGATCCCTCGAGCTCACTGACCAGACAGCCTAGCAAAATTCAAGAGCCCCAGATTCAATGAGAGACCTTGCCTCAGGGTAAGTTGGAGAGTGACTGAGGAAGACACTCAGTGTCAACTTCTGGTTTACACACACACACACACACACACACGTATCCTTCCACATACATGTGGACACATACACAAATATATATAAACAATGATGTTAATCTAGTTTTATAATCAATTTTTAAAAAGAGAAAGCCTGTTATGTGCCATTCTTATTTCAGAATAATAAGTTATCAAATATAGCCCATTCCTATCCTGTTTTATTTTCTCTTTTTTTTCTGTTCCTTACCTATTTGTTGTGGAAGTTATAACATTATATGAAGAGTTAGCTAATGGAAATCACTAGGAAGATGAGAGAGAGAAAGATAAATGGATCAAGGTTGCAACTGAACATCTTTTCATCCCCTGAATTAGTTCTCAGATTAAGAGGCAGATTGCAAAGGCTGTGTTTGCTGACTGAAATACTCGAGATAATAATAGTAGATAGTATTTACTGAATGTTTGCCATGTGGCAGATACTTTGCATATGTTAGCTTGCTCAATCATTTGACAACTTGCCTGGAAGGAGGTTCATTATCATCCTGGACAAGAAAGGAAACCAAGACTTAGGGGACCATTCGTGGGTTTGGCCACATTTTCAAACCAAACCCATGGGCAAAACTAAGATCTTCGCACGTGCCAGTGAGAACCAAGCAGACCTCACTCTCCTCAGCATCCTCATATTTGAATAAACCTGAGATAGTGTTGTCCTGATGGATGTCAGCTTCCGGTAGGTACACATTCCTTCAAAGATAAGAGCGAGACTCTAACTGGTTTCTGCCTTCTCCAACCACCATCTTCCAAAGCGTCATGGATCAGGTAATGCAGTTTATTGAGCCAAGTTGGCAGTTCATAAAGGACCCAGTTTGGCTGGTTAAAAGATGCACCAAACCCAATAAAAAAAATTCTAGAAGATTGCCACGGCCACAGAAATAGGGTTTGCTATCACGGGATTCTTCGACTTCTTTGTGAAACTGATCCATATCTGTATCGATAACGTTAGCGTGGGTGACTGAGCACATTCTCATCGTGAGAATTAGTGAAGACATAAGGGTGTGAGAAACTCACTAAGCAAAAGTTTGAATACTTTGTGTTTCTCTTCCCTTTCCTACTTCTAGGAGGTTTTCTATTTCTAAATTAAAATAATGTCAAATAAACATGTTTCCATAATAAAACAAGCAAGACAAAAACTAAAAAGGGCATGGCTCTGGGAGCCTTCTTGCCAGTGAAAAATGGAATGCAGTTTCAAAATGAGATATGGCAGAATGTGGGAAATGGCAGAAAACAGAAAGAAGGGACCTTGGATCTAAGAGCCAGTCACCAGTTTGAACAAGGGAAAGGGTGGCCTAGGGGGATGTCTTTGTCTTGGTCTGGGTCTGTGAATTTACTTTGGGACACAATCACCATGACGAAGACTCCAGGATAATACTGTCTGGCTTGCCGTTTCCTGGTGGCTTCTTTTGCCTGTCAGATATTTCCCAGGCTTCTTGTATAGGCATTGACTTCAGGAGCAAAAATGAAAACGAAAACCCAGTGCTCCGCACTTTGCAAAGAATACTTCTTTGTCCTTGGCAATGAGTTTAGAAAACTACCCAAACTGCATTGAAGAACAAATAAATTCAGATATTGATGTGTGACCTCTCCCGAAAACACCACACGTGCTAAAAAAAAAAAAAAAAAAAAAAAAAAAAAAAAAAAAAAAAAAAAAAAAAAAAAAAAAAAAAAAACCAAAGGACTATAAGATTCTCCATGCGTTAAGCAAATATTCTTTTTCCTCCAGAGGGAATATGCAATGTAATCCTGAGGATGAGAAAAAATAGAAATAAAACAGAACTTGAATCTAAGAGTTAGATGGTCCTCCAGACTTTGTTGACTCCCCATAGGAAGCCTTACTCTCTCTGAGGAGTGAAGGGGGGTGGGAGTAAGGTGGGGGAACGGGAGGAGGGGAGGGAGTGAGAACTGGGATTGGTAGGTAAAATGAGAAAAGATTGTTTCATTTTTTTTAAAAAAAAGAAATGAACTACAAAAAATAAAAGAGTAGGATGGTGTGAATTCTTATTAGACATTTTCTCCTATAAAATTATTTTTGAGTATTTAACAGCATTATCTTGATAATAGAAATCATTCAATTAAGGGGGATGGAATTTTTTACTGTTTTAATAAATTGTCCTATATATTTTTGTGATTTTTATTCTTTTATGAATGTATCAAAATTTTGAGGGGCCAGGCATAATTTATTGAACTTCTTTCCTACTTTGAGATTTTAAAAATTATCTCTGTTTTGGCTACTATTACGGGAAATGTAAATTTAATTTTTTCCACCTAAGCCTTAACCCCTTAAGGAAATATTTCCTGAAAATAATTTTCCTGGAGTTCGTTCCATGAGATGGATTATTTTCTGTTGTTTGTAGATTTACCAAGCTGTTTTCCTAAGCCATTATTAATTTCTGCTAACATAAGTATTGTTTTTTTTTTCCTGAGTCTTTTTTTCCCCTATAAACTTGGCAACACGCTGTTTATTTTTTTCTAAATCAAAATTCTTAAAGGAGAAATCTGTAATTAGGTGGGTGTGTGGCTCCAGACCACCAGTCCCCTATTGTGTAAACTCTCAGAGGCTGCCTGTGAAGTCAGCAATAAAACTGGAGATGTCGGGGTCTTTTCAGCTTGATCTGTCCTCCGTGGCAGGTGCTGGATGGTTACCCAGACACCCGTGCTTTGGGGACACAAATGAGTGGAATATGTTTGTCAAACATGTCATTCCGTGTTCCCAGAAGACTTAGCCACAGACTGTGGACCAGGCTGGAATTCAAAGGCCTGGACAGTTGCCTGTCATCCCCTGCCAGGCCTGGGAGCCCAGGAGAGGAGGACATCTCCTGGGTATCCCATGGAGCCCTTCTGGGTTCCAGAACTTTGCTTGGACACCTGGAATTCAGATTTTTTTTTTCCCCACTGCTGGAACAGAATAAATAAATGCACTCCAGGGCAGCCTTCTACTGTTTCATTCTCTGAATGTGTCATTTGTAGAGCTGAAATGTATTCCGCCGGAGTGACGTTGGTGTACGAATGGCCCAGGCATTGGAATCCATCTAGTGCAACGCTCTTCCTCACAGCCACGGAAACCGAAGCCTATAGTGGAGGTGCTAATGCCTCTGTTTCCCTACTCTCAGCATGGCTAGATCGCCTTTCTCCTTTCCATGTTATTCTAGGGATTAAATCTATTCTGTGGAAGCTTCTCGGGGCTGTTTTATTAAATTTATGCAGCAGTTGGTTCTTCTTCATTGTTGATAATTATTACCGTTGGGTCAGGCAATAATCAAAACACATGTATTGAGCAACTGTGAGCATTGATTTCAAAAATTTTTGCCTAGATCGGTTATCACAACAATATTCATTTAAGACTAACCTTGGGCCAGACATTGTTCTGAGTGGTTTTTGTGAATTAATCCATTCATTCCAACAGTTTTCTAAAATATATTTTCTCATTGTCATATAGAAAGGATGTAAACCAAAGGCAGCTTCATAATCAGTATATCAAACAATACAGGATAAGCTGTGCTGCTGAAACAAACAAGCCTAAGTCTCCCTGACTCATTACAGTAACGCTTCTGTTTCCCTCTCATGTGATCTCTGCATCTTTGGTTGCTGGTTCTTTTCTCTGGGACCTCTACGGAAAGAGCTGCGCTGATTTCCAGTCCTGCTTGATCTTGGCAGACACACAAATACGTTAAGTCATACAAGTGGTTTTTTTTTAAAAAAAAAAAAAAAAAAAAAAAAAAAAAAAAAAAAAAAAACAAGGGTACAAGCTACCTCCTCTGAAACCCACTGCCCAAAGCAAATTACATGATGACATTATATGAAAGAGGTAGATAAGAGCATCCAACCAGGAAGGACCACATGATGACATTATATGAAAGAGGTAGATAAGAGCATCCAACCAGGAAGGACCACATGATGACATTATATGAAAGAGGTAGACAAGAGTCTCCAAGCAGGAAGGGTCGCGTGCTGAGGGCTATAGCTCACCACTCTCACTGCTTACTCAAGGCACCACCACAAGCAAATTCTGGAGACGGGGTCTGAGTTCGGGATGGCTCCAGGGCCCATTCACTTCACTGACCCACTCCACTCTCCACCATGAATGCTGGGAAATATCTTAGGATCCAAGGCCAACCTTAACTTTTGCTTTTGTAAAATGTCATGATAAGGGACAAGTTCTCACTGCTACATCTCAGGGGAAGCAGTTTATAGCGTCCTATGAAGCACTGATGTGGGATCACGGTCTGGTGGTGTCCTGTAAAGATTTGAACAGTTGCGCGACCGGGCGAGACAGAAACCTCTATCAACAAAACATGTCCTCTCTGGTGGCACCAGCGTGTGAGCCACTGCCGTCTAAGTGAAAGGACAAGCCCTCTATTAAATGTCACTTCTGTGAATAGTGGCTTCTTTAGATTCATCAGAGACACATAGAGGAATCAGGCCCTGGGAGGAGGGCAAAGCCAGCTCCTGTCAGTGCTGATAGATTCATGATGGAATCATGCCAGGGGGCCATGTAGCCTCTCATGCATGTGTCTCACACCCGCCAAGGAAGGCAGCTCCTTCTACAGACAGCTTTATCTGGGAAGACCAACAAAGCGGAATGCCCCCCACAGCTTTCATTCCAGGGTACTTAGGAGAAAGGCAACATTTTATCTGTATCCCAAAGAAAGAAAACTAGATAGACAGAACAATAGGCATAATAATAAGTATGGAATATTCCAGAACACATTCTGGCTATGTATACATTTGTGTGTATATATACATATATTTACATATATTGTGCAATCTGTTTATATCATGCTTATAGTTACACAGAGTACTTACCAAAATTGCAATATTGTGCTATGTATTTTGTGTTGAATATAACAACACAGAAAAAAACATTTTTAATTACATTTCTCATAACTTTATATTTTAATACAAAGTTACTGGTCCCCAAGTTTTAGACTCAAAAGACCCAGTTTCTTCCTAACAATGTGGTCTGATTTTGTGTGTCAAAACATCCTGGGCACTGAGTTACAAATGTATACTATGGTCACTCTTTAGTTAAAAGGGGAGGCTCCTTTTCCTATTGCCTTTCTCTGGTAATTGTAGCTGTCATAATAGGACTACATTTCAGATTTAATATGGACCCCTGATCATTTCCATACAAGTATAATTTACTTAGCCTTTGCCTTGATACAAACTAAGTTATCAGTATTTAGAAGACTTAAAAATATTGAAAGACAAGCAAAGAATATATTCAGATTCCTAAATACATGTCTCAGAAGTAATTACAGAGAATGTGTTATTTCTTTAATAGGTAAGATGGGTTTGTCTTGGTACATATTATTTACTGGTTTGCATTCAAATATATTATATATGAGCATATGTGACTTCATTTTGGCAAACTTTGTTAATTAGTTTTTAATTTAAGGGTACCTGTTGAAGCAATGTCACTTCTTCCTTGATGATTTCACACGTGTCTATAAAGGACATGGATGATGTTCACTACCTTTGCATTCTTTAAATCCCCTCCCACTCCACTCTTGCTTGACGGCTTCTCCCACCCAAAAAGCTCCCCTCTTAAAGGCGTGTCTTTTTTAAGAATATCCACTGAGTTTAGCTGGGATTCCCTACAGAAACTTAGGTGCTGGGTCATGGGGAGCTACTTACATGAGCGTGGGCATCAACCAGTGACCTCAGTACTAAAGAAAATGATGCCCACTACTTCAGCAACCATGAACGAATGGCCAGCAGATCCTGAGAGAAGAGTGGGGTGTCCTAAGCTCCTTCATCTTGGGAGTTCCTGTTGCATAAACAAAACCAAATGACTTCCAGAGACTGCCGTGTTTATAGATTTCAGCCTAGCATCTCTTTGCTGCTACAGAAGCTGTGTGGGGAAGGACTGTGTATTTCTTTTTCCATCACTGATACTTCAGAGGTCAGAGTGTGTATGCTCCATCATAGGTACCCAACAGGAATGGATTAATGAAGCAGAAAAGCAATGGAGATCACAGGACATAGTCATGTGATATGCTTGTTCTTGGCTCTCTGGGCATAATTGTATTTGCTCAATAAACACAAAAACATAATACAAATTAGTAGCACTGATCTTAAGGGGTTGATGGCAGAATGGGATGAAAGAGACTTGAGGTGTGTACAAAAAGTAAAAACTTATAAAACTTAGGGAATTGTTGGAGGATGTGATGATTGGGATAAGAGTCTAAAATGGCTCAGAAGTTTCTGGCTAGAGAAGAATGGCTGGTTCACAGTCCACAAGATGAATTTAATCTATCTGCTTTTGTAAATAAAGTTTTATTGGAACATGGTCACACAGACATTCATGGGCATATTGTCCATTTCTGCTTTCACCTCTTAATGGTAGGGTTTGGGAGTTCTGACAAAAACCATGTGGCCTTCAATGACAGAAAGAAAGAACAAGTAGAGGCGGGAGGACTGCTTGTCTCTTCACAGATAAATGGTGGGTGAATGTTGTTTTGTAGAATATAAAATTCAGATGGGGAGCGGAGGCAGGTAGCTTCAGTTCTTAAACCTGCTGGCTTTCCAGGGCCTGGAGAACATGCCAGGTGAAGATGTTTAGCAGAAATGTGTAGCTACAAGCCTGGATCTCAGGCGTGAAATTATGACCAAACATAGATGCCGTAGATTGCGGTCAAGCTGTGGCTTTGTTGGCTGTGTTGAAAGCCCATGACGGCTGAGCATCTGAAATAAAGATCTCCTGGTGATAGGCAGTCCACACTGCCTAGCTGAGCAGTGAGTCAGGGTTGTTTGTTAATGTCCCAGGTAATTGTGTGGGAAAGACAGGGGGTGTGTGCAGGGCATTGGCTTCATCAAGAATGCAGGGTTGGGGAATCCCAGGAGCCCAAAAAACTCAGGCAGAATCCTGCTCCTCCCACCGCCCATTTGCCTCACAGTGCAACCCCTGACGACCTAAAATGGGAAGGTCCCTTCCCTCCAGCTTCACTCTGCAGCTTTGTGAATCTAGTCAAAGAAGTACGTGCCTACTAATGAAGAAGAGGATGCTAAACAATGGTCCTGGATTCATAAAATTTTACTCTATCTTCAGTGTTAAGCCTAGGTCGGCAACTGATAGTGCATTTTGCAAGCAAGCTAGGGAATAACAGACGGGGCACGGAGCCTCCAACCAGGCAATGCGAGGGCTCCCTCTGAGCTTTCAGACTTGCCCCAGCATGCCTATTAAAGCCTCTCATTTCCACCATGACTCACTCCTCTTTCCCCTTTTGGCAACTAGGGGTGCAGGAAACCCTTCTTCTTTCCCACAGACCCATACCTCAGAGAGGAAGAGTGGGCAGGGACGTGGAAGGGACCCCCGGGAACAAAGTTGGCAGCTGCTCACAGGATGACCACAGAAGTGGCCACTCGGACAAGGAGCAAATCCACTCGGACAAGGAGCAAATGGATTCTTGAAGAGGAATTGAAGTAACGGCGTTCAGGTCCTCCCGTGTCCTGGCCAATGCAGTAGACACTGACGGTGCCAGAAAAGGTGGCTGACACCTGTGCTAAGATTTTTCTATCCAGTTCTTTCCTCACCACTGGAGATAACGTACTGCGTGCTTTTGTCAGCGGATCCAGAAAAAGGCGACTACTTATTAAATATTCTAGATATTAATGGGCTTGGAAAACCTTTCTGATCCCTCTAAATAGACTCCAGAGCACATCTCTGAGTTGTGTTTCTAGATTCTAGAAAGATAGCTTCAGAAAATATATACGTTTGGATTTTTCCAGTTTTGAAAGAGGCTATGTTAATTATTGTAAAAAATAATAGAACCAGCATATGGGAAAACAGTTAAGACTCTGATCAGGTTTTTCCTCAAATTACATTTTTAGCCTTATTATAAAATCCTTGGACTTTATATTTAGTTTTAAATTTCCATACCTCCTGAATGTGTTTGTGCATGGTGAGTGTGCAGCCCTTGTGTCTCATGTTAGAATGTGTGTCAGTATGTACAGATGTGCTAGTGTTCCAACGCATGGCTGGAGTAAAGCGGTGGGTCTCTGGGCGGTGTGTCTGTGTGGACAAGCGTGTGTGTGTGTGTGTGTGTGTGTGTGTGTGTGTGTGTTTTGTGGATGTGCTGGTCGCGAGGAAGAGCTCCCAGATCCCACAAGACTCAGAAGCCTAATAGGAGGGAATCGCTGCTAAGTTTTCAGGGCAGGCTTTTTGCAGAATTAAAGGGTACGTGCTAGAAAACCACAGGACCCTACACAAGCTATTCTGGGTCTTCCCAAAGACCTTTAATTTACTTGTATTTAAAGATACTATGAGGCCTTCAAATGCTCATATGTCCCACAGCCTTGGAAGAAAGTCCATCACCTGGTGGGGATCATCTCACCGACGGAGTCGACTCCCACCCAACCTGAGCTGAATCACACATTGTGCCCGAGAGTTTGTGTTTGTCTGTTTATTTCCCCCTGACTCTCTCCTGGCTCAGACACAAGATAAACTCCACTGACTTTCTGCCTGCTGCGCTTAATTTTCTGTAGTACCTAAAACGCTAGGATCCGTAGCCTTTTTAGTTTGGCTGTGGTTTGGCTTCTCTTGTCCGATTCAGTGTTCAAGTTTCCTCTGAGTACAGGACTCAGAACGTTTCACCAGAGAGTTTGAATTTCATGATTTTAATTATTCACATCGTAGAAAGTTGGCTTTGAAATCAACCATGTCAGGCATGGTGATTCACCCAGGCGTCTGAAATGGAATAAGGAAGGCAGGGACGGAGGCATCTGGTGCCAAATCATGCCAGTGGGGTGCAGATATGTTTGGACCAGAGGCTGGGGAGCATGAAGAGACTAGGGGAGAAAGTGAACTTCGATAAAGCGTCCACAATAAGATCAACACTGACTCTGAGATGCCCAATCTACCTCGTTATTCTTTAAGCCCTTTAGGAGCTATAGAGCTTCCATGTTGTATGACATGTTTTCAGACATCTTTATTTAGCGAGATGGGCGTGGCTGCAGAGGGTTAATGGGAAAAGGCTTCTTTCACACTCAGGGTCTCTTATCTCCATTGCTGTCTTTTTCTCTGGGTATTCTGAGCCTCATTAAGCCCCACTCTGCTTTTATGAACTGAGGTTTAAAACACCCAGCTCTTTTATTATTGTTTTCTTTGCCTCTAGTAGTTTACTGGTTAATGGCTTCCAGTCCACTGGGTATGAATCCTTTTTCCAGAGAAGTATCAGCTCTCATCTCAGGAGCCTATAACAACAGGTATAGAGGTCATGCTGACCCGAAACTCAGTTGTTTTGAAATAAAGACATCCCCCAGTCCATCAGTGGCCAACACTTGGCCACTTCATCTGTCTCACATAGTCTTTAAAACTTTTCTTTAATAAATCCATGCACTTCATCAAAAGACAATAGCTGGGGCTTTTTCCCACAAAGAGGGTAAATGCACATCAACTTTAGTTGTCTGACTTAAAGATAAGGTATACAAAAGTATGGTAGAGAGATCAAAACAGTAAATTAAAGTGTGTCCATCCCACCATGCAACCACAAATACCACTACTCAAGTTCTGATGATTCTTTTTATTTTTTTTCTCTTCCCCTACCCTTCCCCCTCTCTCCTTCCTCTACCCCTCTCTGCTGTTTCTTTTCTTTCTGCTCCTTAGACAAAAAGCACAATGTAACTATTGTCTTGGGCAAGAACAACTTGTAGGACACAGTCACAAAGCAAATGCGTCCCTACACTTGCTCTCTGCTTTTAAAGTTAATTAGAGGGTACAGTTCTTCTCTGCCTTTCAAAGACTTACTGGACAGTCTCCCTACTTTGAGAATATCCCCTAAAGTGGTATGAGATCTGAGGGCCTTTTCCCAACAAATAGAGTCTCAATTCAGAACTTACCCTCCCCAGTCCCTTGTAGTAACGGGAGCTCTGATTTTGATCTCAGATGGCCTTTTCCACTTCCTTGGTTAGGCTGGTTGCCATGGAAAGCCCGAAGAAGGCAGACGGATATGGCTGTCTTCCATCCTGTGTTTAGTCTTCTCTCTGACTTTCCATCCATTGCTGGATCCTCTCCTGTTGGAGTTGAGGGAGGAGCTAGAGGTTTTCCCTGTGACAGAAGCTGCACTCAATGTTCCCACTGGCTTTTGTGAGGTTTGGGGACATAGTTCCCTCCTTAAGAGCATGCTCTGTTCAGCTCCTGCCCCTGTCTGTACCCCTGGCCCTTCCCGCGCCCTGATTCTGCCCCTGCTCTGCTCTGCAAGCCTCCTTCCTTGTTGAATTCCCTGGACTCAACACTTTCCCTATCTTATTCACCTTAGCTTCTTTCTGGTAGAGAATGACCGCTTCCAGGGCCTGCTATACGGAAGTCAGGCCTGCTCTGTTTCTCCTTCACCTCTACTTGGTACTTTGTCTGTGGGAAGCAAACAGCATCCTGTCCTGGAGGAGAGTTTGCCACCTAGCCCAGCCATCACCTCTGCTTATGCATAACGCTGGAGCAGCCTTGATGCTCCTGCCTTTAAGTTCAATATTTTCAGTAGATATACACCAGCGTTCTGAGTGGTTCAGCTGGAGCTCTGCCCAGCAGGTGTGTGATGAGTTTGCTATGGCACTGAACACATTCACATACACAAACACAGCAATGAAATCATCAAGTTTCCCTTTCATAATCACTTTTCTTCAGAAATTTGAATCTCTCCAATACCTCCCTTGGGGATATCATTATCTGTCCATTCAAGGCGATGGTTGGAACATGCCGTTTAACATCAGTGCCAGATTTTATGGCCATGTTTTCAAACAACATATACCTCGAAAATGATTCTCCCACATTAATTTTGAAAGTGTGATTTTGGAGCTTATTGTATTCCCTTCCATAATACAATATGAATTCATTTTCTCGAAGTTTGGGGGACTGCATGATCAAGTCCACATTAGGAAGCTGTGGTCTTCTCAAGGTTTCTGAAGCCATTTCCTTTTCATCTTCTTTCTTGAATTCCTCTTTTGGTTTAGTTTGTTTTTTTATGAGGTAGGACTTTGCTCTGTCATTCAGGCTGGCCTTTGTCTCAGTCACTATGTAGTCCAGGCTGGCTTCCAACTTGTGGTCCTCTTGCCTCAGCATCGCGATTGCTGGGATGATTAGTATGCACAACCCTACTGAGTGTTTGATCTGTGTCTTGTCCAGCTGCTCCACACCCCTGGGTTTGTGGTTCTACATCAATCAGTGTCTGTTATCACATCACACTTCCTCTTCTTCTGTTGCCACATTAGCTGCTTAGACCGTGACCCTCTCATTACTTTTTATAAGGGCCTCTGTAATCATGTTGTTCTCTCTGATAATGTATGATGATTTCCCCAGCTGCATTCTGTAGATCTGTAATTTTAGCATCTCTGCAAAGTCCTGACCGTCACACAATGCAGTATATTCACAGGTCAGAGAACCTGCCTGTCAGAGAGCATGTCCTGGGTATGGGTAGGGTAGTGAAATATTTGACCACCTTAACTGTTGATACCTAAGGTTATATTCATGTCTTTATTTAAACATGATAATAGTAGCATGGAAGTGTATTTTGCTGCAAACTCTGTATGAGTTTGTGAGCATCTCCTCAAGGTGAATTCCTAGGTGTGTTACTGGCAGGAGCCTTTTGAAGACTTTTCATTCATCTTCCGAATTCCCTTCCAGAAAAGATTCGAGAGTTGTTTGATCTATGAACTATGTGGAATTCAGACTCTTTGCTACTGGTTATTATTTTTGTCAAATTGATAGATAACAATGATACCCTAATGAGGTTGGTTTCTAGGAGCCTAAACAGCATCAAATGTTTATGAGTCAAACACTTCTCCATTTTTGAAACAGGTACTCACTGCTTTAGGCCATTTTCAGACTTAAATATTTGATTTCACACACACACACACACACACACACACACACAGACACATGCTCACAAGCTATATGGTCTTGTGACAATTACCACAATTCCTCTCACTTTTTGCACTTTAAGTACATGAATAACCAATTCCATGATGAATGTCAGTATTTGGTTAAAATGGGATGATGCATACCTTAAGGTCAAGTGTAGTCTTTGTTAAAGGGCTTTTGTGAAGTACATATATAATACACAATTATTACACATACATGAACTATCACACTCCTGTCCAGGCCAAAAACCTAGAGGCAGGAATAAAGCAGAGGACATAGATGAATGCTTCTTATTGGCTTGCTCCTTGTGGCTTGCTCAGTCTGCTTTCCTACAGCACTCCAGCCCATCAGCCCACAGGTGACATCACTCACCGTGGGTTGGATCCTCTCACACCAATCACAAATCAAGAAAATACACCACAGGCTTGCCCACAGGCCAATAGGGTGGGGAATATTTTCTCAATTGAGGTGCCCTCTTCCCCAGTGACTCTAGCTTGTGTCAATTAAATGTAAAAGTATCCTACACCTTGTATTTTTAAAAATCTGAGTTTTGTGATTAATGACCCATTTTTTTTTTTTTTTTTGGTTTTTCGAGACAGGGTTTCCCTGTAGTTTCTAGAGCCTGTCCTGGAACTAGCTCTTGTAGACCAGGCTGGCCTCGAACTCAGAGATCCGCCTGCCTCTGCCTCCCGAGCGCTGGGATTAAAGGCGTGCGCCACCACTGCCCGGCTATTACTTTTTGTTTTGTATTTTATATTTAGAAGTTATACTTTGCTTTCAAGATAATTGAATATTTCCTACAATTTGAAACGTTTAATAATAATTATATTTGTTCTCATGTACATCTATAAAGCATATGTAATTTGCATTTGTCAGTATCTGATATGAAGATCAAGTAAATGTTTATCTCTCTGATAATTTTAGACACATTTTGCCAAGATGACTGAATCAATGTTGAACTTTGTCCACAGAACTTTATTGATATTTATTTTTGATTATGTCTATGTATTTATATATGAAAGTGTGGGTTTGTACACACAAGTACAATGTCCGTGGAAGTGAGAAAATAGTACTGGATCCCCCTGAGATAGAGTTACCAGTCATTGTGAGCCACCAGACGTGGGTGCTGGGAACCAAACTCAGATCCTCTGTAAAGCACCAACCACTCTTAAGCACTGAGGCATTTCTGCAGACCCCACATTGAATTTTATATTTAAAGTATTACTGTGATGTTCTGTGGTGTTTATGGCTACTTTCGAAGCTCTACTTGGTTCTACTGGGATAAGAAACCAGTTTTCTAACAATGTCATCAGTGATTATTATGTGACGTATCATTTATTTGGTAAACTCCTCTGCATTTCCACTGCTTTAAACATTTTCTCAGTCATTCACCCTTCTTAGAGTAAATAATTTTCTTAATGTAAAACACTAACCCTCCCTGCATCTCTGGAAGAACTCTCAACAGAGAAATCTAAAATGACTGAAAGAGACTTAAGAAAATGTTTAGCTATCAGAGACATGCAGATCAAAACAACTCCAAGATTTCATCTTACACCTGTAAGAATGACCATGATCAAAAACACTGATGGCAACTTATGCTGGAGAAGATGTGGGGCGAAGGGAACTCTCCTGCATTACTGGTGGGAGTACAAACTGTTACAGCTGCTTTGGATATCAGTGTGGTGTGGCAATTTCTTAGAAAATCAGGAAACAACCTACCACAAGACCCAGCAATACCACCTTTGGGTATATACCCAAAGGATGCTCGATCATAACATAAGAACATGTGCTCAACTATGTTCATAGCAGCATTGTTTGTCATAGCCAGAACCTGGAAACAACCTAAATGCCCCTTGATTAAAGAATGGATAAGTAAAATGAGGTACATTTACACAATGGAGTACTACACAGCAAAATAAATAAACAAACAAATAAACAAACAAACAGACAGACAGACAAAACCCCCGACATCTTGAAATTTGAGGGGAAATGGATGGATCTAGAAAACATAATATTGAGTGAGGTAACCCAGACCCAGAAAGACAAATATGTACTCACTCATAAGTGACTTTTAGACATAAAGCAAAGAAAACTAGCCTACAATTCATAACCCAAGAGAACCTAGACAACAAAGAGAACCCTAAGAGAGACATACATGGATCTAATCTACATGGGAAGTAGAAAAAGACAAGATCTCCTGAGTAAATTGGGAGCATGGGAACCATGGGAGAGGATAGAAAGGGAGGGGAGAGGAAAGGAGGGGAGCAGAGAAAAATATATAGCTCAATAAAAAAAGTAAAATTAAAAAAGTAACCCTATCGTAATTCCCTTACACATTATTTTAGGAAGATATGGCATCCTTGTCTGGTCATCTCACCTGGGAACTTAAAACTTCGTTGGATTTTCCAAACTTCTCTTCTGAATCCTTATAATACTCTATGGTTTCATTTCACTGTGGGAGCTGGGAACTGAACCTGGATCCTCTGAAGGAGCAGTACGTGCCCTTAACTTTTGAACCATCTCCCTAGCCAGAGTCCTCATCATGCTGACAACTATTTTTCTTTCACTTGTACCCAATAAGAAGTCATCAAAAAATAATAGTTTCCTATTTTTCTACAGTTCTTAATTTATTTTTATTTTATGATCAAACTTTGCCAAGAAATAAGAAGCAATAATATCACCCGTCCTTTTCCTTGAGTTCAAATCCTTCTGACATCTCTTCATTAGAATTATTAGGAAAATACACATCAATAGCCCAGAAGTAAAACTAATTGTGTGTGTGTGTGTGTGTGTGTGTGTGTGTGTGTGAGAGAGAGAGAGAGAGAGAGAGAGAGAGAGAGAGAGAGACAGACAGACAGACAGACGGGTGGGATTTTAGTACTAAGAGCAGGCAGAATGGGTCTTATGTTCTAGTTAGTACTTACTAGGTTGGAAAATCCTGTGATGCTTGCTTCTCTTCAGTATGTGGGTGATAATTTTCTATCTTAGGGAATTAATAAGATGTGGGAAGATATTCCACAGGGCCCAGTGGAAACAGAATAAATGTGAAGATAACTGGCATGCACTGAGTTTCTTCTTCAGGGTGGATGCTAATAGGCGTCGTCCTTCATGATGACTTCCATGGCTTTCCGTTTCTGTTTCTCTTTAAATGCAAATGATCGCAATGTCAAAGAGTAAAGAAAAGTTGCAGCTATTAGCAGAATGTATATTTAATAGTGAACGTGCAAAACCCCAAGGGAAGCTATGTGACTTCAGTATGGTTACTCTAACGTTATAGAAGTTCATTGGGACATCTAGAGTTTGGGTCTGGGCAAGTGTCTGAATTGTTTCCTTAAACTAGCTCTATGATGTTTTTATTTCTAAATTAGCTAGAATAAAATGATTGCATTAAAAAAGCAAACTAAGTTAATGCAAATGAGATTATTAGCCTCTAACTGGAAAAAAGAGTCTGACTCTAATTACAGCCATAAAAACCCCATTCCTTGGATTCTGCTATGAAGGGCTTATCAGGGCAGCCCTGCTGGGAGCATTGCTGATGAGGGCAGGAAGGAGTGGGCCAGGGAAGCCACAGGAAGCCTGAGCCACAGCTTCTTCTGGCCCCTCCCCTGAGCAAGGCTGCGTGTTGTTGCAGTACTGTACTGTTCTACTGCGCAATCATAGTTAACATTCCTCTTCCAGGCACATTGAAAACGCTTGGCTCGCATTCTCCTTGAGCTGTTTTATAAGGGCAATAACCAAGGCCAGGGTGTGCTCTTGTCAGCAGGCAAAGCACGCAGCACAGGCTGCCAAGAGTTTCTTGCTCCGGGGCCACCCATCCTTGGCCACAGGATGCAGGGCTGGAGCTTAGAGTAGCTTGTGTGGAGCCTGTACTGGGACTTAATGTTCTCAGGGCTCATGCTTTAGATTCCATCCTTCAGTCCTACAGCACTGATCAGTGGAGTCTGGTGTGTTTGTGCTTGTTTGGGATGAGCTCTGAACACATGTCAAAGATGCCGTCCAAGGCTTAGCTGGGAAAAGGGCCTTTGAAGACTAGCAAGCTGCGCTTTTCCTTCTGTTAACTCAAGCTCAGAGTTCCCATGCGTCAGCTGCTGGAGAAGTGGGCATTCCCTTCATCTGCTCCCTGTGAACTAATTTCTGGAATGGGCTGACAGTGCACATGCCAAAAAGAAGGTTCTAACGCCATGGCCCCACCCCTTTTGAAGTCCACCTTGGCAATGGGCAGATGGCTTTTGTGTGTTATTTAGTGCCAGGGTCTGTGAAGGGGAGAGTCCCCAGGAGATCGCCGGAGTTGTTTTTGCAGGATTTCCTTTGATTGGAAGCTGTTGGCTGTGCTCTCTGCAGCTGGCTCTGTCACAAAGCAGAGGGCTCAACACATCCCCCATGTGACAACTGCCATGCCAGCACCAAGGAGGGGCTGGCTGTGAAGTGCCTTGGAAGAGAAGATGAGGTACTGTTTCTGCTGCCTCCACCAGAAAGGAGGCAGCTTGGCCTTGGGAGTGGAAAGAGCTTGGGCGAACATCTGAGAGGTTTACATCGGAATGTCGATTCTTCGGTTCACTCCAAGTGTGACCTTGACCCAAAATGTTTTCATTTATAAAACAGCAACTGGCAACTCAGGGATCCATCCTGAAACTCATGGCAGAGAACCAATGGGATCCAACATGCAGGGTTTCTCAGTTTCTCGTCTGTCTTCCTAATTCCTAAGCTAGCCTGAGCATTCTTAAGTAGGCTTGATGACTTCTCCAAACTTCATCTACTCTGTGTACTCAGTACTCATTTGGTTAGCATCCAACAGACTGAAAAATTAGACAAATAAATAAATGCACTCTGGTGCTTTTAACCGTTTAGATGGGGTGTTAGCTGCCAAGGATAAAAAAAAAATATGTTCAAGTCATGGTCCAATCTCTTGTCTGTCTCAAATATTTTTTAAAAAAGTATGCTAAATGACTTAAAATGTGAGAGGGGCCAGAAGAAATGGACCCAGGCAGACAAGAACATTACCCTAGTGGGTAGACTGACAAAGGCCTTCCAAAGGAAGGGTTGTTTACCAGAGGAATTAGGTCAAGTTATAGAGGTCACCATCAGATAGTTGCAGGTTTAGAGACGAAAGTCTTGCTGACACTTGAATTTTAAGTGTCCCCCCCCCCAGAGATCCATATGCTAAAGGTTGAGTCACCAGACAGAGGCGCTACAGTGATGTTGAGGAGATGGGGCCGAGTGAGAGGAAGTTAGGCCCTTGAGAGCTTGCTCTTGAGAGGTAACTGGGACCGTCCTCGCTGTCATGAGATTACCAACTTGGTTTGACCACATGGTCCCTGTCATGGTGGTCTGCCTCACCATCAGGTCCAAAACAATGGCTCCACCCAGGCACACATTGAAACTTCTTAGATTGTAAACTCAGATAAAGCTTTCTTTCCTATACATTGATAATCTCAGGAATTTTTGTCATGGTAAAGGGAAGATGACTGATATAACCTTTTAAAAAATGAACTAGAAGAAAGCTACCCTTCAAAGAAGACAACCTATTGTCTGCCAAAGGCATAGTTTTAAAAAAGATAGAATGCCAAAGAATCTAGGTTGAGACAGTCTACAGCTGACTTCAGCTTCAGCTGGCTCAACAGAATACAGAATTGCCTTTCGAGTGTAAGCAGTGATACAGTCAGCGAGTTATAAGCTCCTGGAGATAAGAAAGGGGTATTTGGCTGAGGATGTATTTCAGTTGGTAGCATGATTACCCACCATACTTAAAGCTGGGTTTGATCCTTAATTCCTCATAAACCAGGTATGGTGATGCATGTCTGTAATCCCAGCCCCCAGGTAACAAAGGGAAGATGATAAAAAGTTCTAGGCCATCCTCAGATGCAAAGCGTATTCAAAGCCAGCATGGGCTACATGAACCCCTGTCTCACACAAAGAAAAAAAAGGAATTTTGGTGTGAGGACCACCTGGAAAGAGAATTATTATGTCTGAAATCAGAATGTGGCTAGATGGTCATGAATCCCATTTTCTGTTCTTACATACCTCAGGGCTTCTTCAGAGCCCTGTGTCCAGGGCTGGTCAAGCCAATGTGGGCAGAGGATTAGAGGACATTTCTAGATTTCACCATGAGAAGATGTTTAAGATTTCGAGTTATGGAAAGAAGAGCCCTCCCTCCCCACCAATAGTCACCTAGAAAAGAGACACCGAGCTGCAATGCCAAGAGAACACAGGGCAATAATGTGACGAAGACGCAAAGTGTGATTGTATTGATCTTCTGGGATTGTTTTTACAGTAACCAACCTTTCTTTAGCTAACACGTGTATCCGGAAGCATTTACAATGGTTCCTGGCTCTCCACGGCCATTGTTGGTGGACAGAATGCAGAGTAAGAAATGAGGTATTGCTGTGATGATAATGAGCTGAACCCCTGAAACTGTTAACTGACACCTGACACAGTTTTCCTTTCTAGAAGCTGCCATGGTCGTGGTATCTTTCCACGGCAATAGACATCATTATCACCGCCACTCTGCACTGCACATCACTAAATGGGCTACCATGTATATTTGATGGTCAGGGCAGTACACTTGTTCAGAACAACATCAACACAGCTACATAAACAACACGGCATGCTATGGCATTGTGATCGTGTAACATCTAAGAGATCGTTAATCAATAGTAATTGTTTATCTCTATTGTAATCTGATGAGACCAACACTGAAAACTGGCATTAGACACTGGAAGGCTATGCGATTGGTTCCAAACTATTTACATAAAAGACCCTGTACACAATGGTCTCGAACAACCTGACCAGGCTCTTTGTGCAACCCTGTCTTTAGGGAAGTTTATGCTCCAGGATTTGGCGTTGCTGAAAGCATTATGTATTTACTTTTACATCCCCTGGATTTTGTGTACCTTGCTGTATTGATTTGAATGTGTATACATCACCCTTTTCATACGCCAAACTCAGACTCGTGGTTCAAAACGTAAGTTGCCTCACCACCCACAGTTTAGATAGAGCAGTTAATCTGCATTTCCTGTGGTTTTCTATAGAAGTTGAGGACTGAAATCTCAGGCAATAATTCAGTGTTTTCCCATTGCTAAGAGCGGAGCGCTTAGCTCATAGTAAATGTACCTTAAGTGCTGGTTCAATTGCCTTGCATTGTGTCGGCATGGGGGAAGAAGCCAGCTATCTCTAAATCATGTGCAAATCACAGGATATGATTGCAATGTTGGGAGACGGTAATTATGCATGGTCCACTGAGTAGATGATATTTAAGGAAATAGGCTCCTAGAATAGCCTTCAGCTCAGCAGGCCTGTCTCAAGCACCTACCCTGTGTTTGACCATGGAGACTCACTGTGGAAAAGTCACTCTTCTAGTCTCAAGGAGCTGTTATTCTAGAAGAGAAATAAATACATAAACAGAAAATTACAGTACGGTGTGTGTATGATTTGTGCTAGGACTGAGTGTGTGGTCTTCTGCTCTGTTTCTTGGGTACATAGGAGGACTACATTACCCAGAATCATTTTCAGTAAAGTTGTAGCTTTATATAGCTTTATATACAGTTAGTGTCAAAGAAATATCAGGAAAGGTAAGGCATAACATTTCCAATTTCATCTCCTGAATGATCCCTTGAGATTTGTTTTGTTCTCTCTCTCTCTCTCTCTCTCTCTCTCTCTCTCTCTCTCTCTCTCTCTCTCTCTCTCTCTCTCTCTCTCTCTCTCTGTCCTCTCACTCGTTGCTTGCATCAAAAAATTTAACGGAAGACTCCAAAACCCTAAGAAGTGACAGAGCCAAAAATAAAAGGAAGCTCATTACATGGAGATTTACTCACCCCAAATTCTACTGGTGTAGAATATATATACACAGTACTGTATATACACAGTACAGAGAACTGTTCAGTCAAGATAATTTCAGTTAACTTTTAAACAGTGTCTATTATACAATTCTTTTAGTCAACAAATACATACGAAAACATTGTTGTTAACAACCAGGCACAGTGAGTGGAAATGCCAAACTGCTCTTCATCACAGCGTGAAGGAAAAAGAAGAAACATCTTCCTTTGTGGCGGCATTTAGAGTTTAATCCTGAAGGTGCTTATCGTGGGGACAAGGTGTAGAACTAATATCTGAAGGAGAGAGGAGGAATGGATGATGCAGGGAAGATCTGAGCGGATGGGAAAGATTTGCCGCTCGACTCTGCTGTCCTGATCACAGGCCTTTTATATTTCCATCGAAGGTTTCCTGTGAAAACATTCTGAAGGACTGGGAAGATGGCGCAGGTGAAGGTGCCAACTGCGTGAACCCTGAGTTCTGTCCCTGCGAGCCACCTTAAAAGGTGGATGTGATGGCAGTATTTACAGTTCCATCGCTCGTAGAGAGGGGTAGGAGGTGGAGACAGGAAAGCTGACTGAGACCTCCTGGATCCTGGTAGAGACAAGAGAGACATCAACAAGGTAGATGGTCAGAACTGATGGCTGAAAGTTTTCTTGAGGCATCCACATGGACCCTATGGTAAGTGTGCATCTGTGAACATAAAATTTCAATTATTTTTTTAAATTTATGCCCTGGCAATGCCAAAGCATGCATGGGCAGCCCGTATATGGTGGTTCTGTTGAACTTGTCCATACTGGGTCTCATGGTCTAAGTTGATGAGGATGACTGACCAGGTCTCTTCCTCAGGAGGGCACCAGATTTCCTTACAGATGACTGTGAGCCAACATATGGTTGCTAGGAATTGAACTCAGGACCTTAGGAAGAGCAGATAGTGTTCTTAACCACCGAGTCATCTCTCCAGCCCTATTACATGTGTGTGTGTGTGTGTGTGTGTGTGTGTGTGTGTGTGTGTGTTCTAAGAAATAAAAAGATGTGAAGAGCACACCTCCCTCCTGCGGTAAATGATTCTTACCAGGACCATGGGAAACTAGCCTCTTCAATAGCACCCTTTTCAGCGCTATTGAAAGACTCTCAGTGACTTAGCATATCTTACAGTGACAAAACCCAGCAGACAGCCAAACTGTCCAGGCCATGTTTCCTGGATGCCAGAATACAGTCAAATAGAGGCAACATGACGAGAAGACATCTTCTCCTAGAGGTTAGGGAACGAAAGCAGAGCCCAGCTTCTCAACTGCCTTGCCTAAGCCGTTTTGCATTAAGATCATTTGGAAGAAGAGAATTTTTTTGTCCCTCTTGGGGCTAAGAAGAGTGTCAAGGCTTATGTGTTTTAAACCACGAGAGGAAGTTAAGATCCTATTATACACCATACATTTTACATGCATTCTCACTGCTCAGCTTCATAATAGCATAGAAGGCATAGCAGCTTATAAAGGAAGTACTTGAGATTATGGGATGCTGTCTGTTCGAGGCTTTCTATATTTAAAACCATTTAGAATCATTTCATCCCCTCATGCTTACATTGAGCAAAACCATTGGTGTTGGAACTTCTTTTGATTTGTGTGTGTCTAATAGGTGTTTTCTCATTGATAAAGCCAAGAAGAACTGGGACCTCTCTCATCCATTAGCCTTCTACTTTATGACTTCCACAAGATGACACTAACTCTCATGCCTGGTGCCAGGCTTAGTGATCAGCATTCAATCCTCTGACTAATTGGATCCTGAAATTATGTTGGAGACAATACAGTTCAATCTTGTACTGAGTCGATATCGATCTGCATATCTAAATGCTCTCAATTTAAATTGCAAGTATAGTGTTATATTTACGTTGATATTAATTATTTGAAGGTATGTCAAGTAATCTGTAAATGAGACTACTACCCCCACTACAACTTATTAATAGAAGTGAGTTTAATCAACATTATTACTTGACTGTCAACCTAATATAAAAAAAAACTGCAGATATAGCTGGTGTGTGAATTATCTGGTTAACGTTATACACGCCCAGTCAAACTCTCGTTCTCAGAATCCCTCACGTAAGCCATAGAAAATGGTCTTTAAGATAAATTTTTGCATAATCATAATGTCATTGGTCAATGTAAATTGTTTGTGTGAACGCCATATCACGTGAACAAGAAAGCTAGTCAGAGCTGCAGGGATATAAGGGAAATGTCGGAGTCCATTTACTCCCAGTACCTGTGGGTATGAGGGGCTGGAGAGTGAGAGGGTAAATATGTATAAGACCGTGTTTCTGAACCAAAGTAGCAAGTCAAATAGAAGGAAAAAGTTCTTCTGTACTGGGTGGCCAAGGTGAGGTCAATATCAATATTGGCATTGGCGCTGCCAAATCCATGTTTTGCGTGACGATAATTTAATCAAGATGTGTTGGTGACAAAAGGCTTATCAAACAAAGAATGTTTTAGTACACAGGTAAGCTTGTTTGACAAAAGTGACACCCACCTTCCTTCACAAAGGTACTGCAAATTTCATATCCGGCCTTGCAAAATTTTGTGCTGATAGCAAAGACAGTGAGTGCAAATTGACTGTATACTCACGGTGTTTGCTGTCCATCATAAAAATGCATGTGTTTCTCTTCTCAGGAAACAGCAATGTTTATTTTTGATGCTACAGAAGGAAAATGTACAGCAGGGATCAGAAGTGCAACCTGAGAGTTCGAACACAATCCTAGGAACTCCATGTGGTTTTGTACACTAAGGACAACACACATATCCCATTTTATTCATGAGAAAACAAAATCATAATAAATTTGAATGGCACAGCTTTTTCTACTTTTTCCAGTAGCCACAATAGGCCAAAAGAAAAAAAAAGCTAGGCAAAAACATCCTTATAAAACTTTGAGCAAACAGACTCAGGTCAAACATCTAGGTGATAAATTATCATTTTTCCTACATATTTTTAGCTGATCAAGTAATTGCCAATGGAACTTTTACTATCTCGGTTTCTTCTCCAAGAAGTCAGAGGAAGGAATAACTTCTACAAAATTCCATCTATGGTTAGTTTCTTCAGGGAAGAACCATATAGATCACACAGTCTTTGGCCAGTCAAGTCCAAAAAGAGAAACAGATAAAACCAGGATTTCAGCTGTCTGAAAAAGAGTAACTTTGTAACTTGCATAGCGTAGGCAGACAGTTTCCCAAGCAGTAAAATAAACATGATATACACTTACTACTTTATTACACACACACACACACACACACACACACACACATGCACACAAACTCAGAACACACTAATCCAGCCAGCATTATCGTCAGCAGAACCATTAAGCTCCCTGTGAGAGGCAAGAGAGGAGAGTGGTGCTCCCTCTGAGTCGTTCACAGAGCACTCAAGGGGAGTCACTGGTTACAGGAACATGTAGGCTATAGGGAGTTCACTCTCAGGCCTAATAAGTGTGAAATCACCTGATTAGAAATCAATAATAGTAATAACAATAAATAAAAGTCATACTTCCTAAAGAAATTTTCCATTCATGAAGATTTTCTCCTAAGTAGAACTTTCCAAATATACTTAGGTATTCCCTATAAAATATGAAGTGGGTTTCTACCCACATTCAACATTTGGTGTGTGTGTGTGCCTAGAGTAACCCACTTTTCTGAGTTCACATGGCATGCTTTAACAAAACCAGCGCAGTTCCCTTGAGCTTCTGCTTGTTTGCTGGATTTTAAAACACTAGCCTGCTTCATTTCCCTCATGACAGGTCTTTGGTTAGAGATGGCTTTCACAAGTGGCCACTCCAGAAGCCCCTCCTCTCTGTGTGTGTCTCTTTGTCTCTGCCTCTCTGTGTGTCTCTGTCTCTGCCTCTCTCTCTCTGTGTGTGTGTGTGTGAGAGAGAGAGAGAGAGAGAGAGAGAGAGAGAGAGAGAGAGAGAGAGAGAGAGAGAGAGAGAGAGAGAGAGAGAGAGATGGTGGGGGCCTACTCTAATACTTAAAGGACAAAGGATTTAGACCCCTACCTCTATGCAGCCAGCACGCTGCTCTGATCTCTACTGTGGATTCATTTGTACTGACTTGGGAGAAGAGGCCCTGCATCTAGTCAACCCCACTCTTAACTGCCACATGGGAACTATCACTGTCTGCCAAAAGAACCTGGGAATGGACTGGCAGTGCCTCTGGTCTCTGAGAAAACTGATTGTGAGAGTTCTTTCAACTCCTCGGCATTCAGTTACCAGAGAGGATGACCGCAAGAACTCCTCTGTCTGAAGCCTGTAGTGAAGACAATGTCCCTATAAACCCCCAATCCCAGGCTGTGTCCCCAGGAGATAGACAGATCAAGAATTCAGGGGCTGTAAGTTAAAAATTAACTACTGAAAAAGAAATACTGATTAGGCAAATCGGATGGATAAGCTTGTAAACAGACTCCTATGACTCAGTGTGTATCTCAGGGCCGTCTTACTTGGCTGGGCAGCTCACAAAGCCTGGGTCTGAGTGGAGGATAGCCCCTTTCTATTGTTGCAGACAGAAGAAGGCTACTTTTTGCCTGTGCATGCCGCTTGTGCAGCCGGGTGCTTTGATGTTTGTCTGAGCCTGCTGACAATTATAAGATTCAACAAATACGTTGTCTCTTGGCCTCCGATGCTAGGTGGCCTAATTCCAGTTACATTCGTTTGAATTTTTCAAATATCCTCTCAGACAGAAGTACCCCGATCCGCAATCACAATATTGACAAAAACAAAAACAATAACAATCTCTTTGTTTGCCTTGCTTGACATTTGTTCTTTTCAACATCCTTGAAAGGGTGGTGTTAAAAGCTCTATTTCATAGCAAACAAAGCCGCGGTTTGAATAAGCGACGTGATTTGCTTTTAATTATACAGTGAATTGCTATAGCTCTGGGAAAGCTGCAGCTCCCCATTCAGTGGAGAGAAGGGGGGGGAACACTTCAGTGTGGGGGTCAACCTGTTTGAGAGCAGGGCCTTTTCTGCAAAGAATCAAAGGCGTTCCAACTGAAACTAGAAGCAGTTGATGAGGAAGGGGAAGGCTGAGAGACACTACCGCCTCTCTGGAAAGTGGTCCAGCCATCTGTTTTGCTCATTTTTTAATTTTTTTCCACTTTTTGTTTTATATGTATTGTTTTGTTTGTGTATATCTGTGTATCACAGTGCCTTTGGGGGCCAGAAATGGTGTTGTATTTCCTGAGACTAGAGTTTACAGGAGGTTGGTAGCTACCATGTGGGTCCTGGGAGTCGAACCCTGGTCTTACAGAGAGTAATCAATACTCTTAACCTCTAAGTTATCTCTCCTGCTCCCTGTTTTGATCATTCTTGACTCCTACCTTTTCTCTTTTACTGCCTGCTCCTCTCCAACTGAGTTTAGCAGAGTTAGAAAGCAATTACTGATCTGTCCTAAGATAGCCTGGCCCAGAAGACCCACGTCAGCTCTGGTCTAGGTTTTGGGGAAGAAGAGCAGCTTGCTCTTCTGGGACTGGATTTTCCATTACATTAGGATGGTGATGGCCAGGCATAGGGTCAGAGACTTAAAACTGAAGCCGTTGGGAAACTGAGGTGAGAAGATTGTGAGTTCAAGACTCACCTGAGCTGCATTGAAAGATCATGAAACCTGTTGTCCATTTTAGCAATCAGGGAAATGAAAACTACATGGGGATTTCATGCAAGCCCAGTCAGTCACAATGGCTACCATCTAGAAAACAAATGAAGAAAGAAAGTTTCTAGCAAGAATGTCAGAGAATGGAAGAACACTTGCACACGCTGTAAATGGGATGAAAATGATCACAGCCAGCATGGAAGTTTCTCCAAATATTAAAATTAGGCATTCTAGATGATCCAGCTATATATCACTTCTGGATATACATTCAAAGGGTTCTGTGAACATACCATGGAGGTACCTACATAGTCATGCTTACCACTGCTATTGACAATAGCTAAGAGAACCAGCATATAGCCCATCAGTAATAATAGCTAAAGGAAAGGTGGTATGTATGGAATGGAATTTATTCACCTGTAAGAAAAAAAGGAAATTGTCACATTTACAGGAAAGGAATGAAATTGGATATCACTGTGCTAAAGGAAATATGACAGACTCAGAAAGACAAATGTTGTATTCTTTCTCTCATATAAGGATGAAGGGGAGGGGAAGGGGAGAAGGGGAGGAGAACACAAGGGAATAGGGTGCTCAAGAATGGGGAAGGACAGAGAGGGAGAGGAAAGAAAGAGATATCTTGATTTAGGGAGCCATCAAAGGGCTAGCAAGAAACACAGCACTAGGGAAAGTCTCAGGAATCCACAAGGATGACCCCAGCTAAGACTAAGCAACAGCAGAGAGGATACCTAAACTGGCCTTCTGCTGTAATAAGATTGATGACTACCTTAATCGTCATCATAGAACCTTCATCCAGCAAGTGATGGAAGCAGATACAGAGATCTACAGTGAAGCACTGGCCCAAGCAACTAGAGACCAGTCCAAGAGAGGGAGGAATGATAATATGAGCAAAGGGGTCAAGACCATGATGGGGACACCCACAGAAAGAGCTGACCTCAGCTAATGAGAGCTTACTGACTCTGGACTGAAATTGGGGGAATCTGCATAGGACCAAACTAGACCCACTGCAGATGGAGGACAGTTGTGAGACTTGAGCTGTCTGTGGGGCCACTGGCAGTGAGACAAGGATTTATCTCTAGTTCTTGAATTGGCATCTTCGAGCACATTCTCTCTGGAGGAATACCTCGCTCAGCTTGATATAGGGGGGAGGGCCTTGGTCTGGCCTCGAAGTGAAGTGTCAGACTTTATTGACTCCCCATGGGAGGCCTTACCCTTTCTGAGGAGTAGATGGGGGCTGGCGGTATAAAGATGGGATGGGAGGAGGAGAAGGGGTGGGAACAGGGATAGCTATGCAAAATAAAAAAAGACTGTATTAAAAATTCTTAATTAAAAATAAAGAAAAAATAAAAATAAAAATGTGAAGACAGAGGCAGAACTGTTTGGGAAAAGAAAGGGGGCAAATGGGAGGGCAGAGAGAAGGTAGCATGTGGTTGAAGTGCATTGTACCCATGTACAAAGATATGTATATAAGAAAGAATGAAACTCCAGGAGTATAGGAACCTTGTCAGCTATGAAGGGCTGGGAATGCATGCGAACAATAATGAAAGGAAAGAAAACGAGAAGAATTACAAAGCCCTAATTTGCAGCATTTGTTGACTTCTCTGGCAGAATTTCTCCCCCTCAGCTCATTTCACACTGCCCACTTGGACAAGATGGCCAGCAAAATGCGTGGAAATACAGCCATTGGCTCTTATAAGCCAACACAGCCCTCTCCACCATCCCCAGTTAGACCACTGACCAGAGGAGGACAAACAACAGCCTTTGTCTTTAGCAGTATAGTAGGTGTTCTCCAAACCCTCAAGCCTGACACAGGTACATAAATTATTTGGGGAGAGAAATTTTAAGACTCTTTAGAATGATCTAGGCTTGAGGGACTATATAAATATGTAAATATGTAGGGCCAAAAAAAAAAAAAAAAAACCAGACCAGTTACGGAGACAGCACACAGGTATGACTTTGCTTTACAAGATTTACCTTAGGACACAGAAAGGACCAAAGAGTGACAGATCAAAATCGGATGTCTAGATCATTCTAAAGAGTCTTAAAATTTCTCTCCCCAAATAATTTATGTACGTGTGTCAGCTCAATGTGCTGACAAGATAAAAAGGCTTCATAGGACATAGACATATACTTGATGTTCAGTTCTCGTTCCTTGCATACTGCTAAAGCTCTTATCATCTCTGCAAATCTGATGGGCTGGGTCTAAAGAGTCAACTAGATGACATGTTTTAAATTTCTTCACTTGCAATCAGCCCTGATGGCAGAGTGATATCTATTTGGTTTCTGTTTGAATTCAGTAATAGGGCTATTGACACACTCGTACATTTTAAAATTTAAATAATTTTCCCACAAGTTCAAATAATATACTTGTCACCTTTTAGAGGCCTGGGAACAGATCTGATCTTCTTTGTCTCAAAATGGCACCAACCTGAGTAAATATGAAGTCAGAACAAGGAGGTAGAGCTTTGCTGTTAGTGTAACCTAATTCACTCAGGCAAACAGGCAGCTGGAGGCCAGCTTTAGCAATTTCAACCTCAAGATATAAGCCTCTCAACTACGAAAACATAAACAAACAAACAAAAACCCTATTGTAACATCGCCCCTGGGGACTACCTTAATCCTTAACAAACGGACAGGAGTGTTGGTGAATGCCAGTATTTAGAACTGAATAATTCAGGGTGGATGGAAGCTCCTGCCTTAATTTTTCTATGGTTTGGTATATTTGTTTTTAATGTAATGCTTGTTATCTAGAAAGCCTCTAAGTTCTGCGCTGTAAGAGTTTTCCTTTCTGGCTAGGAACTGTTGTGTTAGCGTCCACTATGGAGAGTGAGAATTCAGGTCTTTCACCCTTTGCTCCACTTAATCCGGGCAGACTTTGTTCCCCTGTTGGCACAAGATAGCTGTAAGTTACTTGTGGCTCAGTTAGCTCTCAATATTTGTATTAACGTGATTATGTAAGTGCTGGTCATGGTTTATCGTAAGGTGTACTTCCTTTCCGGCATAGTAACTACGTTCTGCAGAATTCGTCTTTGTCTAGGTTTTGTAGCATATATTACCAGTTTGTCCCCCAGTTTTCCCCAGACCATGAAAATAATCTCCTCTTTGCATATTCAAACAGAGCCAGTGCTCATTGAGGAAGTGCTCCAGAGCCTTCTGAATGGATTCCATTTAGGAGGTCTTCCCAGGCTCCCACGTGCGTGGACCCACAGGTTTCCCGCATCTTGTTCCATTATTAGTTTTAGCCCTGTTGTGGTGAATATTCTCAAATAGTTTCCTTAGTCACAGTATGAAGCTAGTAACTTTCTGAGAACTGTTTTCTTGTTGTCGTTGTGTGTACGTGTGTGTGTGTGTGTGTGTTTGTGTGTGTGTGTGTGTATGTGTGTGTGTGCATACATGCACACCATGGCAGGCATGTGGACTTCAGAGGCCAACACTGGTTAACAGTCTTTCTTTGAGACAGGCACTGTTGTGCACCAAGCTAGCTGGCTAGGAATGCCGCAGCTTCTGCTGTCTCTCGTTCCCTTCTCATAGAAACATGTCTAAGTGTGAATGGACTTCGCAGACCTCAAACTCGGGTCCTTTACTCATGGAGCTGCCTCCCCATACTAGAGAACTTTTAAATTGAAAACCATTTATTTTATTGTCTTACTTATTTGGCTGGGTCTAACATTCTTCAAAAACCACCTGCTTACTTTCTTCTGGTTTTAAGAATACTGCTCTGGGTTCTGTGTTTTTATTTGATCATTATATTTTAGATGTCTGTTTGCTGTCTAAGAAGAGATAGAGAAGGAAAGAAATGGATTTCTGTTTTTCTGAGAGATTTTTAAAGCTTTTTCTTAGTGCTCAGTGGTCTAAAATTTTGTGATCGTGTGTTTTGATGTCAGTGTGGTTTTGTTTCGACCTAAAAGTCTTTTTCCATTCTGAGATTCATTTCTTGAATTATTTCTTTGTTCATTCTACCTTCGTATAGTATCTTCCTTTCCTGGTTTCTTTTTTCGAGATATTATAACTTCTAAAACGGTTCACTTGTCTGCTTTTTTTTTTCAGGCTTTGATCTCTTATTTCCTTCTGTGTTATTTCTTCAAATTTACCTTGAAAGATTTCTATGCAGTGTTTTTATTTCCAGTTTCATTGCAAACACTCCATGCAATACTTCTCTGCAGAAAATACCACTCTTGTTTTGTTGGCACACCTTCTTTTTTTTTTTTTTATCCAACAGGGAATAATGACGACAGTTCTTGAAGTTAATGTCACATCTCAACTTCAGGCTGCCTTTCTCATTTGTGTACTCGTCTTGACCTCTGTGCTGCGCAATGCTTTCCCCAGATGGCTCCTATTTGAGTGTAAGATGCTACAAAGCTGTGTGCATGGTAGAGCTGTCCCTGAGGCTCAGTACAGAGTTACCTAGTCTGAACATCAAATGCGTTCATGCTAGTGTCCTCTCTGGGATGGATCACATTCCCTAGGGAAGCCTCCTTTAACCTTCTGCCTCAGGAGGGTAGCCCTGGAGACTTCATCCTGCAAGCTGTTGGAGAGGAAAAGCATGAATATCCAGCCACCCAGTTCCACCTCCATGCTCCATTCTGCTCAATATTTCTCAATCTCCCGGTCTCCCCTTTTCAAGATAAATACACCTCTATTTTTCTGCCTAAGCGGCAAGGATTCTCACTGTACTGGTTGGTTTTCATCGACTTGATGCAAACCTAGACTTATCTAGAAGGAATTTTAACTGAAAGAAAATGTCTCTATCAGATTAACTTCTCTGCAGGGCATTTTCTTGATTCGTGAGCCATGTGGGAGAGTTCAGCTCTCTGGAGCTGGGGCTACCTATGGGGAGGTGGTCCTAGGAATTATAAGAAAGCAGGCTAAGCAAGCCAGAAGCAGCCTTGCTCCGTGTGGTATCTGCCTCAATTCCTGCTTCCTGGTTCCTGCCTTGACTTCAGTCAGCGACTGTTATCTTGGAGAGCAAGATGAAATTAACCCTTCCCTTCCCAAGTTGCTTTTGTTTGTGGTCTTTAGCACAGCAACAGAACTATAACTAAGACATCCGCTGGACCTAGAACTCACCAATTCCGCTAGACTGGCTGGTCAATAAGCCACAGAGACCTCCTATTTGCCTCCCTGGTGTTGGCATCACAGGTGTGTGCCAGCTTTTAACATGGGTGCTGGAGGTTCAAACTCGTCTTCGTGACTGTGCAAAAAGCACCTTACCAACTGAGCAATTGTCTCTGCCCCCTGCTAATAGTTTAAGAAAAAAATAGCACCAGGTAGTGTCTTTGGTGAGCATGTTCTTGCATGTGCTGGGTAGCACTGTGCACAGCTTTGGGTTTGAACACCACTTTACATTGTCTAGTCTGGAGACCTTAGATGACTTACCTCCTGAATCAAGCTGCGTCTCCAAACTCAGCGCTGTCTCTCAGTTTTGTTAGATGCTCATCTTAGTAGAATACACCTCACGTTTGAGTTCTAAGCGTCAGAGTGGGGTGATTCATAGGCTAGCACAAGGGAAATGCTTGTCCCTTCTTGCTCCTTTTCTGCTGTGGTTGTCACCATTGTTATTCAGCATTGTTCTGCAGCTGCTTTATCCTGTGCCAGAAAAGAAGAAGATGAGACGTTTGGTCTGACCTCGAAGAACTCACCCTTCAGTGGCAAATATATTGAAAACAGTGAGTGAGGTGCAATAAGATTCACTACCAGAGCTTACAGAAAGGCAAGAGGTCCCAGAGTCTAGGCCAAGGGGGAATCTCAACACAGAAAAAGGATATATTTGTACTGATGCAATCAGTACAAAAACGTAGAGCAAATTCCACCTTTGTAACTTCCAGACAGATAAGTTTGAAAAAAAAAAAAACCACTTTGTTTTCTGCTTGGAGCATTGACAACCCTCAAGAAGCAAAGGACAGAGGGCGGAGATAGAGATGACTGATGTCTTGTGTGGCACACTGACAGGGACCCTCATGTGATCCTCATTCTGCTACTTCAAAGCCTCATCCCTAACTTGCAGGTGAGTAGACAGACACTTGGATGCTCAAGAGTTTTACAAGGTCACATGGTTGGAACTGCATGGAAATGCATGGAACTGCGATTCAAACTGAGAAGACCCATTTCCTTAACAAACCCTCTTTCAGTTGAACATGTTCTATTATCACAGGAGCATGTTAGTGATAAGTGAAAAAATTCTCAAGAAAAAGTTTGAAAAACTTCTTTCCCTTAAAGGAGAAAGGGAGAATAAAAGGAATCTCTGTATTCATGACATATTTTCAATAGAATTTACTTCCTGACTTATGTCAGAGAGATAATGCCAAGACTCAGCCTGGAAAATCTCTTAAATATTAGGAATGTGATTTAGAAACCTTTGACTTTGAGGAAATAATTGCCTATACCCTGACTACAACCTGCTATTTCAACATAAAGCTAGTGACCTTCCCGTTCAGTGTGTGCTTTCTAGTAGCCAGTCAGTGATGCTCTGAGGGGAAGCCAATTGCAGATGAGAAGACAATATTTTTACAAGGGTGTAGTCTTTTGTCCCTTTGTCCTTTGCTCATCCTGACAGGCCAGCTGGGCAGTCTACAGAGGCAATTGTATTAGTCAGGGTCCTCTAAAGGAACAGAAATATAGGAAACACACACAGGAGATTTATTAGATTCAGTTATGTAATATTGTAGTCCAATAATGATGATCTCACATTAGAGAGGCTGGGAATCTGACAGTTGTTCAGTCCATGAGGTTGATGTTTTCACAGGCCCCATCTGGTACTTAAGGCCTGAAGAGTTGCTGAATGCTGGAGCTATAGTCTGTGTTGGATGCCTGAGGAAGCTGGTTCTAATATCAGCAAAGGAATTTTGATAGATGAACTTGCCAGGGAGAACAAGGGCAAGCAGGCAAAGGACAAAGTTTCCTGCATCCGTGTTCTTTGATCTGGGCTGGCTGCCACCAGAAGGTACCAACCCTATTTAGGATGGATCTTTCCACGTAGAATAATCTGGCCAAGAAAATCCCTCAAAGGAGCTCCCGCTGGGTTGGATTTTTGTTTATTTCAGAGCCAGTCAATTTGACAATTAAGATCAGTCGTCATAGTGCCAGAAGGGATCAGACACAGGCTTTTGGAAAATAGACATTCTAACTCAGAATTCCTAACTACTAATTTTTTTCTCTAAAGTTTTCTTGTTCTCTCTTCACAGAAAAAAACGTTGCATCAAAAGGCAGCAAGAATGGGACTGAAGATTCATTTCATTTGATAAAAGTGTTTGCCTAGCTTGCGAAAGCAGTGTCTGATGGTACGTGCATACATGAGCATGTAATCCCAACACATGGAAGCTGGGGGCAGGAGGTTTAGAAGTTCAAGGCCATCCTCAGCTACACTGAAAGTTAGATACATGACATGCCTCCTTGCCCCTCTACACACATGCACACACACGCACGCACACACACATGCATGTGCACACACATACACGCGCACACACACACAGAAAGAGGGAGACAGTAAGACTGTCTCATCCCCAACTTCTTTGCCTTCACCTGGATGTTTGTTGGTATTTTTTGCTGGACTCCTTCATTTCATTGTCACTGGCCACATGCTTTGTTCAGCTTTCTGTGTTCAGCCCTCTGTGGGTTATCAGTGCTCTTTATCATCTAGAGATTTCATCTCTCTGCATTATTATCTTTTTACAGAAGATGAAGTCAGTTTAAAGAGATGATTCTACTGCCGAAGGTAAATAACAACGGCTTAGCTGTAGGCAGTGGAACACAGGCATTCTATTTCAAAGCCAGACACTTGCACGACTCTTATTTCGTGCCTGAACAATTGGAGCATCCTCCTGTCTGGCCTTTGCTCCTTTCCAGGCCCCGGCACTCAGGATTTCCTGGTAACCTCCCTAAATCATCACAGAGTTCGACAGGTTTAAATACATGCAGTATAAAAGTCGTCACAAACTCCAAACCCTTGTGTCTTGAAACTGCGAGATTCCAGCTACGAAAGTGACATGATTCGAATAGATGGCACCAGATGGAATCATGGGTAAGCTGTCCTGCTGAAAAATGAGTAATTAAATTTAGGTTTCCGGGGATCACAGAGACACACTTCGTTCAGTGTTAACTCGATTCTGTGGCTACTGATGAAGTACAGTGTTTGTTTTCAACTTCAGCGTCAAGATCTGACTCCTGCCTCAGCTCCATGTCTCAGTCCCAGTCCATTTCTGTGCACAGCACTTAGTCCTGGGTGGAGAATAGCTTACTACACCTCAGGTGCACACGGCATTCTCAGCATCTACAGACTTACCAGCTTCCGTCACTCTGCATATGTATCGCTTCCTCTAAGGAAAGCTCCTGCTTCTTGACTTAGCTGCGTGTCTTAAACGCATATCTAGACTACACATTGAGACTGATCTGTCTAACTAACTGTGATTGAAGGCCTCGAGGTCAGGGACAGTGTGCCGTGCATGACTGATCATTTTTATCCTTGAGTGGCAGATTCAGAGAGGGAAAGTAACTTTGTCAAAGCCACACAGCTGGATCTCTCAGTATCTCAGATGCTGTGCTCTTGGGTGAGAAGAATGCAAGGCCATAATTTCTACAGGGTGTTCGAGTGATTTGGGGCTATTCTATTCTGTGGTGCTGTGGGCAAGCTTCTCTGATTGTCCATTTCTTTTGGTGACCCAATACGTCAAGGAAGAGTCTCAGACACCCCTGGCTCTCACTGCTGTCTGGCAGCTTTGAGGCGGACCTTGAACGTGTCCTTCCCCACCCCTGGGCCTCACTTTTTCTCAATTGAGAAGTGAGCATACGGGGCCAGATGGCATTAAGCTTCATCCTTTGCTTTCACCCAAGTTGTACATGGCTCACATCTCCTGGGTGACCTTGGCACATCAGCTGCCAAATGCTGCCAAATGATTGGACTGAACTGAGCTGGGGAAAGGGGCTCAGGGAGAGTGGCTCTTTCACGCAGACCTTTGTGCAGGGCGAGCATTGTCACCAGAGGAAACTGACTCCAAGAGGTATCAGCACTGTATGGAGAATGTCAGGAAGGGCCAGGACTTCAGTCCCCGACTCACGTCCCGCCAGCAGCTCTGCAGGTTTCAGAGGCCTTCCTGATACCCAGTGAAGACAGGACAGGCCCAGGACAGGACACGGTGGGAAGGAAAATCAGGGTTAGACCCAGGGCTTCTGAGGGTCAGGTGACCCCCAGAGATGCTGGCAGCCATGTCAGGCTCTGACACTTCTTAGCCACAGCAATATTTTACTCAAGATGGACTGTGTCCTTCATAAAGGCTGGCGCTCTGTCCTGGGCAGGCCACACTAACCCTTGCCCCTTCATTTATAACCTCTATAGCCATGGCTGACCCAGGGAATGCCAACACTGGACCATCCTTCCTACCACTCTCCAGAAACAAAGAGCACCAGGCAGAAAGCCTCTGTGTGTCCTCAGGGGACCTCAGAAGCCATGTCAAATCCCCCAGCTTCTCCTGGCTCCTTTGTTAGGTCAACTTCACCTTCGGCTCCAACCCTCCAATAACGGGATTTCTTCTTCAGGGCACAGTCCTTGATTTCCTGTGTTCTAACTTGAGCCCTAAGCTTCCTTTCTCCTCCACATTCCCACTCTGTGTCCTAAATTCTGAGCATGTAGAAGGAAAAAGAAATTCGGTTTCCCCTTTCACTCACTTGAGCACAAATCAAACCAACACCTTTAAGAACTTTTTTCTCTGGGAAACTCAAAATGCTTCGGAGAACCAAAAGCAAAACAAGGGCTAACAAAATGGCTCAGTGGGAAGAGGTACTTGTGGGCAGGTGGGCCTGACCACCTGAATTTGATCCCTGGATCCCATAAGGCGGCAGGAAAGAAGAGCTTCTTAAAAGTTGTCTCTGATAGCTATGCACCTGCTGTGATGAATGCATGCATGAGTGTGTAAGCACATACACACCCTCACACAAACACACACCTACCTATTAATTAATTAATTATGTTTAGAAACTGCACAGAAATGGTCCCTGGTGCCATGGCACGTACAGTTTAGTAAGGGAGTTAGCTAAACCATCATCTCATACGTGAACTAGTAAAGCAAGTGCTGGGAGCAGCAGCTCCGGGGCACACTCGGTAGCTGACAGGGGGAACTCTTTAGAGAGGAGTTGATGGGTCCAAGATAGGAAATGGCACAGATGAAGACAGCTAAGGAAGATCCCAGCATCCTATAGGGCCTTGGATATGATGACTAGCGGATAAATATACACACATGCAAGCTCCTGTACTTCAGCTGCAACGTCTCAACTTTGACTCTGGGGCTGCTGTCTAGGTCACAGGTTAGCCCATTGCCCCGCCTCAGATGCAGGGGACATTTCCACTTCACCTTTAGTGTGATGGCCCTACAATCCCTGACCAGACCATGAACTGCAGACTTCCACATGTCTCTCAGATGGGGTCCCCCAAACTACGTTTTTCTACTTTCCACCTAGAACCATTACAGCCATCTCCCCTTCCTGGTCCTTCATGTTCATGCCTGGAGCTTGTTTGAACCACAGATTCGGCTGTCTCTATTTCCAGCTTCCCTCTAGGGCTCTTCAGAGTATGTTCCTTGTCCCCCACCACTCCCCAGTGCCCTTTTATCCCCAGGGAACAGAATTAATTCTGAGATCCAGACATCCTTATTGCATGCCCCCAAACCAGCCAGGCTCAGCACCCTCCCCCAGATGCTCCCCAAGCTCACCAAATATTGGATTTATCACAGGCAGGAACACATTTGGTTAATCAACTAACTGGAGCCACTCTGATAAAGATTTAAAATGTGCCCCTATTGTAAGTGGCTACTGTTTCCAATTACATATGCTTCTCCCAGCCACCATGCAATCTGTTCACTTCATGCTGGTTTGCAAGAGCTGTTCACACCAAACCATTGACAGCCAGTATCTAAACTGAAACCATCTGCTCAGCCATTTGCCATGCACGGCTGGGTCTTCCAGGCTTACCCAGTGGAGGGCCTGCGGAGCAGTCCATAAAACAAGCATGAATGAGCGCAGCCTGTTTTTATTAAATGTCTTGCAACTGATGGGAAGATGGACAAGCCTGTCTGGCGAGGAGAATGGCCCATGCTCTCAGCACACGAAGGCTTGGATAGAGTCCAGCAGCACCCTACATCTCGAGACAGCCCAGTGTTTCAGGAGTGGGTCACGTGCTTGCAATAAATTAACCTAGGAGAGGCTTTTTGCAAAATATTTTATGGTTTCTCCACGTTCTTGAGAAAAGCTCATCCATAACTTCTCCTCCTCTTTCCCTTGCTGTTACTTACCTGGAAAGTCAGGGAGAGATAAGGACAGCCAAGAACCTCGGGCGGCACTGGTCCTCACCTCTGTGAACAAATGCAGAAGTTTGGATGCTAGGGTCCTTTCTTACTGATACAGATGGTTTCCACAAGAGTCAGGACTGACTCTTGAATAATTTCTGCTACACTCTTCCTAAAGTTTTGCTCATCGTAATGAAGCCCCATTTAGAGGATTTCCTGGAAGATTCACCCCAGAGTCTGATCTTTGTTTCTAAAAAATTTATTCTGGACATTAACAAGGAAAATAGCAGTGGTCAAAACTGAGCGCATGTACCAATAATCTAGAATATTCAGCTAATTTTACCTACTCGGATTCCACGGTCATCGGCAGTTTTCTTATCCTAGGTAGAACAAGCATCTGTGAGAACGGAGTGGGTGGTTGAGCAAACACAGCAGCCATCCCATTTGTCAGTGCAGTTCACATTGTCCAGTCATACGGTGGGATGGCAGAGGGACAAAGTCACTAGGACTATTTCATTTATAAAAAGATGTGTTTTCTTTGATGTGCACGCGTTTTTAGCTGCATGTATGGGTGTGCACCACAGGTGTGTCTGGTACCCACAGAGGTCAGGAAAGGACACTGGATCCCTTGGAACTAGAGTTACACGTGGTTTAAGTTGTGTGGGTGCTGAGAACTGAACCTGGTCCTCTGCAAGAGCAGCAAGTGCTCTTAAATGCGGAGCCATTTCTCCAGCCCTATTTTTGGGAGCAGTGAGCCCCCAGATCCTGAATTTCTTGTAATCCCCTGATCTGAGTGCCTACAGCTGCTCTGAGCACGAGCCCTTCAGGGGTTCCTGATGGCAGGAGAGTGGTTTCTGGTGGGTTTGGCTGAGGTGTGGCTATCTCTATATAATCTGCCCCTGAACACAATGAAGGGGGCATTCTTGGGGAATTCAAGGATGACTCATGTCACTCTCCTCTGTCTGTGTGTGTCTGTGTATTTTAACTTCCAGCCCCCTTGCCCGAAGCTCGGTAACTGGGTAAAAACGCACCAAATGCAAACACGGGGGTGTGGTGCGCGGCACCCTATTTAATGTTTAATGATATAAACAAATGTAGGAAAGAGACTTGAAACGAAGAATGGTACTATTCTTCCCATCTGCTGGAATATTGACCATCCATCACCCAATGATAAAGGGCTCTAACTCAAACAAATAGGGTGGCTATTGAGATGTGGTTGAGCTAAAGACTGCTGTTGCTCTTGCTGTAGCCTGTTCTTTGTTCATTTCAAACTAGACAAATGGAGAGCTTTGAACTTATATTCATCTGTATGCTAAGACAATGCTGGGCGTTTTATAATTGTTGCACCTAGCATCCATGGTATAAAGTTCGCTTTTGCGTTTGTAGTGAGAAGACACTTAGTCCAGGATGCGCTGGTTCATTCATGAAGCCTGTTGAGCTTCAACTTAGTAACAATCTCTCTGGATTCTAGAAATCTGCAAAGGGCAATGGCTTGGTCCATCTGCAGTAAGCTTGGGCTTCAAGGGAGGATTCTGAGTCTTTTCTGTCAACATAGTGTTCCTTGCTCACAGAAAGCTCCAGTCCAGCTGTTAATTTTAAAATGAAGCCACAAAGCAAGGAGAAACAGAAAACCCTCAAAGTAGAATGAAAATTAGTCCTCCTCACCCCAGAACAGCCATTTCTATAATCATTTAGCAACTTACATGCTTCCACTGCTCAGATATTAGGAACTACAGAATCGTATAGCATTGGAAATGCAGCCCCATATAATGCATCAATAAGGCCAAGAGTTGCATCATCCCAAATCTTCCTTTTTAACTCCTTCCTTTATTTCTGCATGACTATTTCTTGATGAATTTCCATGTGCCTGGCCCTTACTACAAACTGACTCACACAATTTTTTAATATGGGTTAAAAGTGTTATATATTTTTTTGTATTTTCAAATTGTATATGTAGTGTGTAGGACAGACTTGAAGACAGAAGAACAGATAAATTATAGAAAAAAACAGAGTTGTAGCAGAGGTTCTGTGAAAGTGATGGAGCCTTGTATACTTGTTCCTTCAGAGAATCAATGGGGCCCTGCACTGGTCCCTGGAGACCCGCCTCCTTCTCGTTCTGCAAAGTCTTAGAAGTCTGAGTACTGACTAGTGTCTTGATGGAAGATAAAAAGGAGCTCTGAACAACAGCTTTGTTAATGCTAACCACCATTGCTACTTGGCGCTGTAATAAACCCAAGCAAAAGGCAACTTGGCTCTGTTAGGATCCTTGTTTAGGCCAGTCTTCAAGCCTGTGGTACAATCTAGAAATGATACCATCTAGGAAACTTTATTGGGTTTGTTTCTTTGCTAGTTAAACTATTAAAGGATCTAGGCCCTCTTTTGTGGGGCTCCTAACAGTGGAAGCAGGGACTGTTTTTGACTCTGTTACCTGTTTTGGGGGACCCTGTTCCTCATACTGGGTTACCTGGTCCAGCCTTAAGAGGAGAGCAAGTGCCTAGTCTGACTGCAATTTGACATTTCATGGCTGGTTGATAGACATGGGAGGACTTCCCTTTCCTGAAGTGAAAAGAGGAGGAGTGGGGAGGGGAGGCTTGGGGGAGGAACTGGGAGGAAAGGGGAGGGGGCAATGTGATCAGGATGGGAAATAACTGATTAAGTAATTAATTAATTACCTTTTTAAAAAAAAAGATAGGCAAACTCTGAAGCACAGTAGATAGCTGCAGAGAAATCTCAAGCATTGCAGACATTGCAGCAGTTGAAGGAAGGTGGGAGGACATGGACGGACATACACACAGAAGACACGCAGAGAAAAGGACTCTTTACAAGGCGGACTGGAGACTCGGAAAGTCAGAAATGCAGTCTCTTCTGGAGGCCTGGGGGTTTTAAAGCCCCTGAAGAGACTTCCTCCCTAAACTTAGGCTTGGACAGTTTGAAGACTCTAGAATGGTGACTGGTCAACAACTATACATGACAAATCCTGACCCAGCCTTGACCCCTCAGCCACTCCACCAGCAGGTGGCCAGACAGTGGGAGACAAAAGCTGCCAGGCTTTTGTTTGTAGTTGGAAGGTTGAGGAGGAAGCGGTCTTGAAAAGCTGTCACCTCTATTTCCTAGCCAAGGTCCCTCTCCTTATCTGTTTGTCTACCAGGGAGTCTAATTTCTGCTCCCTCTCCTGGAATCCATCTTCTCAGCCTGGATGGCCTCACATCCTATTGTGCTTTGGATTCATGGAGGAGAGAATTAAAAAACGCCAAAGTCTAAGGTTCCAAAACTTAGCTGAGCCTGGCTCTAGGTTACGTATTGGATTGAATGCTGTTTATGTGTCCTCTAACAATCTACTGTGTTGAAGATGTCTTCTTGTCCCTGCAAATCTCAAGGGAATTTAGAGTTGAAGATGCCAATGATATTATTACTTGCAGAGCATGCACACACACACACACACACACACACACACACACACACACACACAAACCCCTTATAGAATACATGGGAAAATGAGAGTCCAGAGGCATACGCTAGCCTCCTGGCATATAGAATCAATGACAGAACTAGGACCAGCTTTCCCATTCCAGGTCACAGTCATTATCATCTAAAGGATGCTCTTCTGCTTCCTGTATCTTCAGGATTTCAAGGCCTCCGAACAGGCCTCCTGACCCACAACACACTCTTTCAGAGACAAGCAAGTCACCTACTGAAAGGACCCTAAGGCTGTGCAAAATCAGGGTTCATCTGCTGGAAGTCATCCCAAAGAGTGGGTACTTAAACTTCATCATCAACTTGATTTAAACCACCTGAGAGAGAGGAGACCTACTTCTGGACATCGCTGTGAGGGTGTTTCCCAGGAGGCTTAACTGATCAGGATGGAACCATCACTCTGTGGCCTAGGGTCTCTGAATGAATGGTAATGTAGCAGGCCACAGGAGCACCAGCCTTCATCTCTCTCTACTTCCTGACAATGAATCCATGTGACCAACAGCCTCAAGCTCCCTAGAGAATAGAGCTATTCTCTCTGCCATCCCTAACCCATCATCTGGGGCCTGTATTTCCAAACGTTGCCCTTGAAACAGTCATTCTACATAGTACATAAAATTGTTGTCTATAGGACTTTCTGCAGCTGGGTGTGCTGGTATCTCTAAAGGGAGCTGAATCTGATCGCTTTCCAGTGTATACCCGGAACTGGTGTGACTGTTTTACATGGATGGTCTTTGCCATTTTGTTGGTCATTGCGTTTCTCAACTTCAGTGATTAGGAGCATTTGTTAATTCTCTTTGCAAACAAATCAAAATCACTAATGACCTCACAGTCAAAGCGAGGGATTCAGAAGTTCCCTGGAAAGTGTTTTCAATGAGCCCAGCCTTTGACCAAGTGCCTGTCTAATGCATAGTTTCCTAGGATTCTGCTTCTGGCAGATCAAATAATCTGCTTTTGGCTGTACTTTCGCAGGAAACGTGAATAAACAAACAGAGAAACATAACTATCAGGGACTTGGCAAGCTCTTTTGGTGAGCTCTTTTCACAAGTTTGCGCTGCATTATTTGTTGACAAGCAAAACTCAGAAGCAGCCATAGAAACCGACTATAAAACAGTATGACAATTCTGTGCATAAAGCATGCACATTTCTGTGCCATAATCACAATAGCAATTGTTATCATTAAACCACTAGAAGGTTGACATTATCGTTATTGATGGTTATTAATGTTTAGAGAGTTAATCAAAACAGATGACTAGCCACAGCCAGTGTACTCCCCACCCCTCAGTGACCGGCAATAAGGCTGCAGATACACCAACCAGTGAGTTTTCCCACTATGGTGGGAGGGAAAGGCTGTCTAGCAGATATACTCACTGGCTTCTTCCTTCACTCAGAATAAAAAGCAGGAAGAGGCCACATCAAGTTCTGCTGTCTTAGAAAAGAACCTAGACACGGGGGAAGGAGGGATGGAAGACGGTTCTTTCTCGGCCAACTCTTCCTTGCTCCATGTTGATTGAGAACAGCCAACCCAGATGATTAATAACCTCTCTGCTTTAGAAGAAAGGCTTGATTTTTCAACCACCGAGTAGGAAAAACAGCAGCTTTTCTTGGACTCTCTGGGGAGTTAGCAGTCCTGAAAGTACTCTATTAAAGTGAAGGGGAAATTAAGTGATAGTAAATGGGCCTTTCTTACTTTAGAGCAACCATTGTTCTCTAGGTCTCATTCAAGAAACCAAAACGCCTTTTGAAAATAATTCATTAAAAAAATCAATGGCAGCTGCCTTCATGAGTCCATATGCTCTGGATTTTAAGCCACAGTAATCCATATCTAAAGAGGTTAGAATTAGGGTCCTGTGTTTTTAAGCAAGAGGAAAAGGTGGTTGTAGGAGTCACTTTCGATCAGGGGAAATACTCTGTGTCTCTCTGTATCCTCATGCTCTCTCTAGTGTGCTGATCTGGAGCAGCTGAGAGGGTGGCCTAATACAGAGCTGCACTTCTCAGCCTTTAGGTCATGACCCCTTTGGTCAACCTTTATCCACAAAAATATTTATCTGCAATTCATAGAAGCAGCAAAATTTCAGTTATGAAGCAGCAATGAAGATAATTTTAGGGTTGGGAGGGTCACTACAACACATGAGGAGCTAGATGAAAAGGCCTCGGCATTAAGAAGGTTGAGAACCACTGATGTAGAGATTCCATTACTAAATCTGTATTTGTGGTGGTGGGAGAAGAAAAAAACAAAGGAAATGCCGCATTCTATTTCTGAGACATTTCTGATCATGTTCTCAGCACAACTGTCCCTTTTTTTTTTTCTTGTTTTTTTTGAGACAGAGTTTCTCTGTAGCTTTGGAGCCTGTCCTGGAATTTGCTCTTGTAGACCAGGCTGGCTTTGAACTCAGATTAAAGGTGTGCACCACCACCGCCCAGACAACTGTCCTTTTCTTTAAATTGTTGGTTCAGTGCTGAATCTCTTCCACAGGACTTCCACTCCTGGTCTTCGCACTTTTCTTGGGGAGAACCCCATTCCCTTGAAGGCAGCTGAATTCATCTCCTGACATACCTGTTGGGGATCTTTTTGAGTTCAGCGGGTCCCTTTTCTTAAAACCATTCTTTCAATTACAACAGTGTGTGCCTGGTCATTTACATTAGAGAGTACATTCGGGAATTACAATATTCCCTTTATTTCCCTTTGTTCATTCCTTCCACCTTGATTGGATCCAAGCAACCCTTTCTGAGTACAGGGAATGTCTGTGGGGAGTTCCGAGATTGAGCTGAGGTGAAGTGTATGTGGAGCTTTTCATGGGTCTAGAGTCGTAGGGTGAATTCAAAGGAGAACGAAAGAAAACAGCGGCATTCCTTTCTCGCTGCCTCTGGATGGTGGACACAGGGTCACCATTAACCTGCCTGTACTGCCGCCGTTCCTTCTCCCTTCGTCTCTTGTCCCCTGAGTTGCTTTTGTCAGGTATTTGCTCAAGGCTCTGAGAAAAGTAACTAACACAGAAATAGACCTGGGCTCCTTCTCTAGGCCGCTGAGGGGATCTCAAAGGGTGTGCTTGCACTAGATCCAAAGGCTACCACATACCTGGAAGCCGTTTCTTAGACTTCCTTCCCTTTCTGGGTGCTTGATACACGCACGCACGCACGCACGCACGCACGCACGGAAGTACTGCTCTCTCTCCTTTCCAAGCAAAATTTACTCGTCCATTCATTCTCATGAGACCCATTCTCTAGTTGAAGGGGAGGAGAAGGTCGTTTGCAGCAGTTTTATGTAGTAAACTCAGTGACACGCATGGCCTGAACAGACTCCGTGGATCAGGGGTCCACTCCAGGCCACCACAGCCTCAGTCCTTCCAAACAGATGCCGGCTATTGTCTCTTGGCCTCCTGCAGTTGAAATCCCATCGCCCAACCTTCAAGGTCTCACTGTGTGGCCTCCACACACTTCCCCTGACTCCTCTTCTGGAACTGAACTCGCGGGATTGTCCCCAACACTGTGGCCTGTGCCCTGCTCTTTCACTTAGCGCTGTCTTGTTCTCCTGACTGCCTGTAGTACTTTAAGTCAGAGTTCCCACGTGCCCCTGCCATGTTCTCCTAATACTCTAACCCCCAAAAGCTGTCACTTGTCTACAATCCCCGCCCCCTGCAATTCTTGCCATGCAGGTTGCAATCCTTTCTAGACGATTCTGTTTCACTGCTGACAGTGACTGTCTGCCTCCATAATCTAGCTGCAAGCCCACACAGCCATTTCAGCTTCTGTTTTTCCATGGTAACATACACTTCCCTTGGTTCTCCAGCAACTCCAACTGTCTTGTTCTTGCTTCCTGATCTAGGGCCATTGTATCATCTCCCTCTACACCCGAAACAGAAGTCCTGCCTTCATCCCGCACCATCCAACCCTTTCCTCGCCCTCCCTTTCGCAAAAGGCCTGCTTGGCCTTCTGTTGCTGTGATAAAATACTGACCAGAAGCAACTTGGAAAGGGAAGGGTTTATTTCAGCTTCTGGGTTATAGCCCTTTATCAAAGGAAGTCATGGCCGGAACTCATGGCAGGAAATGAAGCCGGGACCACAGACCGATGCTGCTTACTGGCTTAATTTTAAGGACTTGCTCAGCCTGCCTTCTTATATAACCCAGGGCCAATCACCTGATCAGAAATGGCACTGCCCAAACTGGGTTGGCCCCTTCTCCATCAATTATTATCAAGAAAATTCCACACAGACAGGACAACAAGCCAAGCTGTGGAGGCAAATCCCCAGTTGTAGTTTTGTCTCCCCAGGTGACTATAGTTTGTTTCAAATAGATATAAAGAGCTCCCTAAGTCACCCTGATTCTTCTTCCGGCCGTGAGTCCTATGGTTATTTCTCAGAAGGCCAGGTTTCCCTGACCCGTGCACTCGATAATGTGTATAATCTGTTTCCGTGTTCCAGTGTTTGCTCCTCTACAGCTATTTGGGGAATCTTCGGATTCAGTACGTCTGCTCTAATGAATTACAAGCTGAGGAATGCAAGACGTTATATTCATTTTTGCTCACCTTTGCTATCGCGTTAGCATAAATAAAGCACCTGTCACACAGCTGTTCCTGGGGCTCAATGTCTGTTTGTCCCCAATAAACACATGATGGAAAAGGCTGGCGTCTTAGAATGTGGAATCACATATCATATAGCACAGGATGGAAAACCTCTGGCTGTAATGATTCATAAATGATAAGAAAGAAGAACTAGAAAATCATTTTAACTGTAACATAGTCTTAGGCAATAAAGTTCTTGTTACAAAAAAAGCTGTTTTTTTTTTAAGGATAGAAATTAAAGATGGAGGTTTTAAAAACATGTTTTCCTTCCATGTGGAGATTTATTGTGTGCAGGAGGCTCTACGCACAGACTTGGCTCCCTAATGGGCTATCAATGATTCATGGGGAGAGATTTAAAAGTGTGGTTTCTAATCAAATCATCTGTAGAGCTATCAGGTGTTTCCTGTGAATTCTGAGGTAATTAAGATTCTGCCTGAGATACCAGTCATTAGGAGCTTTTCGGATAATCCTGTCAGATCTCTTGCAAGGCTGACTCTGAAGCTACCATCCAGCCACACTGATTTATTATCCCCAATGATCTGGAGCCACGGTTATGATTCCATAGTGATGAAACGCTTTCTGGTAATTCCTTTACCCTCGAGACCACAGAATTCACTTACAAACCTTAAGATCAGGTCTTAGTCGTACTAATTTCTGAACCTGGAAACAAAACACAGAATTAACGGAAAAACAAGTAATTTTTTTGAACTTCAGACCCAGGATCTGACTCTCTGTCCCAGTTTTTTGTTTTTTTTTTATTTTATGTTATTTTATTGAGAAAGGGTTTCTCTGTGTAACCCTGGCTGTCCTGGAACTCACTCTGTAGACCAGGCTGGCCTCGAACTCAGAGAATCATCTGTCTTTGCCTCCCAGTGCTGGGATGAAAGGTGTGCGCCACCACCGATGGGCTCTGTGCCAGCTTTTTATCGAGCCCTACGCCATAGAAAGAAATGAAAAAAAGGAGAAAGTCAAGGTTGAGTTTTCTATGAAGGCTTTAAGTAAACTCTTTCCAGCAGTTAGCACCCTGTCAAAGGAACCAGAGTCTAAACTGGAGCTATGGCCTTGAACCAAGAACAGAGGGCTCTGAGCAAGAGAGGGTCTGATGGAGGAGAGTTATCTGTCCATGTTTTTTTTATTGGTTAATTAATAAAGAAAACTGTCTTGGCCCTTTAAGAGACAGAAAATTAGGTAGGTGGAGTAGACAGAACAGAATTGTGGGAACAAGGAAGTAGAGTTGGGGAGACGCTTTAGGCAGTCGCCATAGTGAGTCTCCATGCTGCTCCTCTCCGAGATGGACGCAGGTTAAGATCTCTCCTGGTAAGCCACACCTCATGGTGCTACCCAGATTAATAAATATGGGTTAAAGGAAGATGTGAGAATTAACCAATAAGAGGCTAAAACTATGGGCCAGGCAGTGTTTTAAAAGAATACAGTTTCCGTGTAATTATTTTGGGTAAAGCTAGCTGGGTGGTGGGACGCAGCCCCCCGCCGCTTCACACTACAAAGGGTCCATTCCCCAGTGATGGCATTCCTTTCTGTACAGGAACAGATATAAGAGGATCAGGAGAGAAGCCAAGAGCAAAAACGAAACAGGCAAAAACTAATAAGCAGACTGAGCAAGTATAGTTTCAGTTTCTCCCATTAAGGTGCAGAAGAGCTCCCGGACATCTCTCTGGTCCTTCTTCCCCTCCCTTTCACTGCTCCTAATCGCCTTCAGTCATTTCTACTCAGCACGAATCTTGTCTTCCTTCAAGCAAATCCCACAGATCTGTATGTTTTCATTCTCCAATCATCCCAGTCCGACATCCCACTCGTTCTTCCTGTCACCCTCAGTGACTCCCCAGCCTCCAACATGTCCACACTCCACAAAGACTTCTTCTCACAGAGCTGATTTCCAAAGCTATCCCTCAGCCATAGATAGCATAGTGGACGGCTGGCAGCCATTGCACTGTGACAGATGGAAGGGTTGACAATTACAGACAGGTGCCCGACGCTGAGTGTGCCCTCCAAACCAAACCGTTGACAATCCATGATCTTTCTGAAACATACCTCCTACTATGTCACCCTCTCTTCCCACTTGAAAAGAATGTGTCCCAAAGTGCACCAATGACAAAACTTGAATTCCTTAACAGGCTTCATTGATTCTCATGCCTTCACGGGGCCACTTTTTACCATTCTCTCATCCCGTATTCCCACACATCAGCTGTCTTGATGGTCCACAACTGCATTATCCATATCTGTCTGCTCTGTAGCGTTCTCCCGCCTGTCTGAATCACCTAAATGTACATACCTTTACCCAGAAACACTTCCAGCCTTAGCCCTTGGATCCCTTGTCTTCTTTGGGTTTCTTTTTATATGTTATCTTAGCATCCAATTCTGCCTTTACTTTGTTTCTAAACTTCAGCTGGGGACAAGGAAAAGGTAGGGTGTCAGATTTACATAGAGAGGGAAATCTGAAAGCCAAAATCAAATCATCAAGATGAGAAGATAAAACAACCATTTACGGCCTCAAGATCATTAGCCATGCTTGAAATGAGTCTGAAGAACACCCAAAGCCAATATCATACTTAAGACTAAGAACAAACGTTTGGTCCAAGAGGGTCATGGACAGGTGGAAAACAAATGCCCTGGAGCATGAGGAGAGGACTACATAAAATGCTATCAGAGTTTTGAAGAAGCACAAAACCAACTCCATTTAGAAGCGTTTGGCAGAGGTCAGCTCACCCAGGTGATGCTGCTTAGCTGAATTTGATGGACCTGTTGTTAGTTTCAAAGGAAGAAAGAAAGAAAGAAAGAAAGAAAGAAAGGAAGGAAGGAAGGAAGGAAGAAAGGAAGGAAGGAAGAAAGAAAGAACATGCCAAGCCTCAACAGTGTGGCTCCCAGTAGCCAGGAAGGAAGATAAGCAGAGAAGATGAGGATGGAACCCCGTTGGCATCATCTTTAAATATGTTATCATTGAGACTTTGACAACCATGTGTAATTTTTCAGAAAATTATGTGGAGATAATAATAACATTATCTAGGTCTTTTCTTCAAACTGATCCATATTTATGCACACTTAAGCTCATGGATTCAGGGAAATTTGTAAACTCTGATCCCCTAATCATAATACGGAACCTATGGGTCATTCTGCTTTAATGATAGCATCCACTGTTTACATGGGGATTTTATATTATAAGAGCAACAGCTGGGACTCTCAGCATAGTTGTAAATGCTTCCCATATATCATCTTATTTAACCTCTATATTAACTATATGGCTAAGACCTTCTATTATACATATTTTACAAATAATAAAACCAAGACAGAGAGACCCAGGATTCAGCCAAAGCCGTGAGGCATTTGTAATCAGCCACAGAAAGCACAAGCTGTAATCTGTCAGCTGACTCTCAACCTCTTGAGAATAAAGAGAGAGCTGATTTTGTGAAGAGAATTCTCTGGAGGGAACTGCTCTGGGGCTAAGTTATTTTCCATTCAAGACAACGGCAAGGGACTCAATGGGACCTTTTGGAGAGCTTTGAGAAGAGTCCCCTAACTTCCGTTGCTCTTGGGCTTGATGTAGCCCATTCCATGAAATCTAAAGGCTGCAATAGTAAGAGCTCTGGGTCACAGCCAGCGGGTGTGTTTGCTTTGACACCCATCGGCTTTCCCCAGTTGCTAGAATAGTGACTGCCTATTTACTACGGCTCAGTTTTGGATCCTATGGAAGGAGAAAGTCTGTGTGGGGTGTGTCAGATGTGCTAAGTGGAATGAGTCTATTAACCTGTTTAGTGCTATAATCTCATCTGGAGGTGGGGAAGGAAGCTGGTGGTAGATGGAGAGGCAAAGGATGCTGGAATCCTAAGACTGATGGGAGAATTGAGAGGGACCAACTGGTATAAGGCAGCATCCACCCATGTGCAAAGACTCCAAGTTAGAGGGGCCACAAAGCAAGCTTCAAAGTGCTCAAGACGACGCAGAGAGGAAAAAGCTTGGCGCTTGGCGCTTGCCTGATAGAGAAAGGGAGTCCATTTTTCAGGTCTCTTCTTTCCGCTTTCTTCTTCCTCGTATCCAGAGATCAAAACCAACAGGGAAGTGACAGTAAGAACAGAAGCTGAAAGCAACTGAGGACACGCAAGTTAGAGAAATGGAAACTGAACCGCGTCCTTCGTTCCACAAAGGCTCCAGAGCCAAGCCCCCTGGGCTGAAGAAAGGGGAAGCCTGGACTATAAACCAAATTCAGCACTGTGAATCGCTTCTAGAAATGAACGCATTCGAATTTCAGAGTTGTGATTGTAGAGTCCAGGGCACTGTGACCTACGAGGAAGTGAACTGTGAGGGCCTCCTGGGGGTAAATTAAAGTCACCCTGAGCTCCTGTGATTCAACTCAGGCAATGCTATTTCATCCATAGCCTCTATCATTTCCTTTACATTTTCCCTCCTTTCTTAATGATGCCTGTGGGAAGGAATTCAGTCCTTAAGCCCACTGAATGCTTCTTCTGCTGTTTTCAGTCACATTTTTCTCCAGCAGCTTCGCCCCCTATCTTGTCTTTTCAGTACTGCACTCACTATTATTAAAATGACTGCTAAAATTTTCTTTATATTTTACTTGCATCTCATATTACCAAGATCCATTGTTCCCTGAGAATATGGCATTTTATTTTAAAATCCTGTCCCCTCTATAATTCTGTTTTGCATCTTATTAAGCATTGATTTTCTTTTACACTAGTTAATTCCCCACTAGTTATTTGGACTTGCAAATTCATGTTACTCAAGATAATCATGCATGAGCCCATATAGGTCTTTTAAAGGGAGATCTGGAGACTCAGTCCACTGTGGGCATCCATCTCGGTGTGTCAAGGCAGGAAGTGGCTTTTCTCAGGGCAGGTCACCCTTCCTCATTGCTTCCAGGACATGAAACACCTTATCTCCTTTAAATTCTTTGAGAACAAATCTAAAGAATAGGTTCAACAGATGAGAATTTAAGGGAGGATAGCTGGCTGCCACTTCCTGTTTTTACTCCTCTTTCCCCTAAGTCAGTTGCTTCACATTGTCCCCCAAAGCTCTGCCCCATCCCATTCTTTAGGGATTCCCAGACCCCCTTCAGCTACCGTGGGTAAGTTGTAATTCTGAGAAGATCTCTCTTGGCCTCAGAGGGGAGGCTAGCACGCTTCAGAGAATGAGAGTGGACTACAGAGGACGGCTCCACAGAGCACCCCAAGGTGAATGGCGGGTGGGCAGAGACCGGGGAATGGGTTCTAAACTCAGAAAGCAGTTCCTCGTGGGCAAATGGCTGAGAAGTTAATCAATAGCTTAGAAATCAGTATTCTGTGGTCACTTTAAGCTGTTAGACTTTGGCCACGTTGTTCGCCTCTCTGAGTCACAGTGTCCTCATCTGTCAGATGGGGATAAGGGTTGGCTCCTCCCGTACCACTGCAGTAGGTTGCAGGTGACTGCCTTGGTGACAATGAGTCAGCATGTGGCGCAAACTAGCTCTGATGGTGCAGGCGTTTTCACTTCTCTGGCCTAGTTAGGCTCCCAGGCATCAAGGCTCTTGCTTCTTCTCTCCTTCAGTTAGGAGGCTGAATCGTGGCCTGTCCCCAAGTGGCAATATCAAAGCTCGAATCATGGCTTATGACCATAGAAGGCTCAGTTCCTGGAATAAGAACCAGTTCTGTCACTATGGACTCTCAGGGCTTAGCATTGGTATTGTCTGGGTTCTTTGCTAGCTTGAAGCCCATGTAATTACTTGTACAGGTCCTGCCCACCATACATATGGACTACAGGGAATGTAAGTTTTCTAAGTGATGTAACCAATGCATCTTGGTAGAGGGGATCAGGTAATATAGACCAGTATGGCCTGCCATGCCTTAGAACCCAAATAAGTTCCCACCACCGTATCAGGGCCTTCTTAGTCTGTGATAACCAGACATATTCTTTGATGAGGTGGGCCGTTTGATTGACAGTTACATGCAAGAGAAACACAAGAAGGGAATAGAGTATTGGGTAAAGAGCCTGCTGTACAGATGTGAGGGCTTGAGTTTGAATCCCTAGCACCAATGCTAAAACGCCAGATTGGGCAGTGTGAACCTACAGTCCCATCACAGAGGCAGTAGAGACAGGCTGATACCTGGAGCTCTCTTGATTAGGCTAGTCTGGTATACATATCAAGTTCCAGGCCAAGCCTACTTAGTGATATTCTGTCTCAAAATAACAACACATGAGGCCCTAGAGGAGAATCCTTTGTTGACCTCTGGCCTCTATATGTGTAAGCAATGACGTGTGTACTCATGCACACTTGTATCCACAAACAAACCCAGGTACACACACAGCATGAAGAAAACACCTAGGAAACAGCTGTTCATGAATATAGAGGTTACCCCAAAAGACATTAATAATACTTCTTACTATTTTAGCTAATAGTATGAATAACTTGTCTCTCTGTAGCTGAAGACATTTTAAAAAGAATGGGTTTTAGAGTCTTGGGTTCCATGTTTGAATATTGATTTCATCACCAATGGTTTTGTGTCCTTAGACAAATTATACCTGTGTAAAATTCACTGTCCTCATTTAGGAAGTATACATGCCACAGAGCTGGTGAGATGAATGAAGCACACAGTAGCATATTATTCAAACTGGAAATAAAGTGAAGCACTCTGAAGTTGCTTGTCCCCAGTGTCACTGGCTCAGTCCTCAGCAGGATGTGACTTTCAATAACCAGATTTATTTGGTGACAAGTGTCCTGGAACGATTGTTAAATTTCGGCTGGCACACTATGTTGGGTATCCGGTCTTGAGCTCATAAAATGGAATTAATACACCCGAGAAAGAGTTGGGTGTTAGGCACATAAAATCTTTTTTGTAGCTCAGTATATGAGGCATTGCTCAGTCCACAAGACTCTCCCATGAGCTTTTCCACTGGTATCCATTTCCTTTTGTGGTCCTTCTTCCTGCACTCAAGTTGGTCTATCTTGGTGGTTTTCAGCCTGTGGGTCATGACCCCCTCAAGGGTCACATCTCAGATATTCACATTATGATTCATAACAGTAGCAAAATTACAGCTATGAAGAGGCAGTGAAAATAATTTTTGGTTGAGGGCTACCACAGCATGAGGAACTGTATGAAGCCGTCTCAGCATTAGAAAGATTGAGAACCACTAGTCCATCCGGCCAATCAAATATGTTCAAAGTGATCAGCTGACTCTTCTGAAACTAGGTTACAACAGATCTATGGCTTCCATCTTGGGTGTCTCTCTCCCTGTCCTTCTTCTTTGCCCTCAGAAAAGATAACTACCATTCTGTGGGAGATTTGCTTGGAAAGGAGCTGAGAGTCATTGCCAGCAAAGACATGAGCAGCTTAGAAGGTAATCTTCAGCCCCAGTCAAACCTTCTGATGAATGCAACCCAAGGAGAGGGCTTGATTACAGTCCCCTGCTGAACCCAAAGCTAGAACTAAGCAGCTAAGCTACTTGAATTCTGAATGTGATATCATGAGTGTGTGTTGTCTTTAGCTTTTAATTTTCAAGACAATTTGCTGTTTATAACATTCATAGGGAAGATGATGTTTGCTTCTTTTTAAGTGATCAAATACAGTTCAGAGACAACAAGTATTTTTTTTTCAAATTTCAGGGAACTGAAATCCTGGATTAAAGACAGTTTTTTTTCTTCAAAACAAGCATATACCTGAGCAGGGAGAAAAACAATGTACTGTTTTCAGATATGATTTTTAGGTTTATTTTAATGTATCCCAGAACAAATTATTGTAAGATGAATAATACAAAACAGGAGCCAAAGGAAAGATGTTTTTCAATACAGGTTTCTTTCTGTTAGCTGAAGACAAGATTCTGGGGATAAAGCTGAATATAGTGGGTATAATTCTTGTTCTTACATTTCATACAGTCTTCTGTGAAAATGGATCATAGATTATATGGATATGACCAAATCAAATGGTGGCTGAACTCCCTAGAATTTACCAGAACTCAGTAAAATCTAATACTTAATGTCCTAGTGATCGTGGGCAAATTAGCAATTGGTTGGTGGTATAAACCAATACTATATGAGGACTTCCCCAGGTTCTTCATGTTCATCTCTTCCGGTCTTACCACATGCTAAGCTCTTTACCCTTATTATCCCATTTAATCCTCATAACAACCCTATGAGTAAGCACTGTTACCTCAATTTTATGGATAAGTACCTATCTCATTGTGTTACTAAGAAAATCAAATAAAGAGCTTGGCCCAGCAGCCAACTCATAGTAAATGCTAACTCAATGACTCCAGTCCAGGGCAGGTGACTGCTGTGGGTCAGACCCTCGGAGAATGGGCATGTGTGAGCGTCGTTTATCTGAGAAGAGTAGATGAAGCTGTAGGGGAGCTGAAAAGAGAGAGGAGGAGAAAATGTTCACTAAGGGTGAGTTCATGACGAGAGAATTCCCGTGGTCACAGAAGGCTCAAAGGCACTGGCACTTCAGGTCACATTGTCCAGCGCACCTCAAAACTGAGGTGCTGGGGTGAGGGAGAAGCACTATTTATTTACCTGCTCCTTTTGCTTTGTTGATTAAAGCCAGCTTGTCCTTGCTTTCAGCCTCTCCTAAGTCAAGTCAGATATGTCTTGACATCAAAGGACAATTCAAAGTCGAGGTGTAGAATCCTAAATTCAGGAAATATCTTTATATCACATTCACCAGGGGGTTCGGAGATCTTCAATTAGAAGAAGTTATTCATATTGCTACTGTCAATAGCAAGCCTATAATATCACAGGATGCTTAGTACTGTGGTAGAGAGAAGTTATGGTTTGATACTGAAATATCCTCCATTGGATCATGTATTTGAGAGGTTGTAGGATCACTGGGGGTTGGCTCTGGAAGGTTATTACTACCACCTGCTACTTGTAGCTCTCTACTTCCTATCTATGGTTGTGTGATGGTGCAGAGGCTGCATGTCCCCATCACCACATACAGGAGCATCTCTGCCTCTGCCATGTTGAAACTGTGGCAAAGAAAACAAACCTTTCCTAACCTATCAGCTGTTTATGCCAGGTGTTTTGTCGTAGCGATGGAAAGAGCAACTGCTATTTAACAGGGACCACACTGACACAGCACTAAAAGGGGGCCACCTCCCATCAGGAGCAGGGAAGAGGAGAAAGGGTCTTCTTACAGATGTCAGGAGCAAAGGGAAATGAGCAGTAGATTGAGGGAAAGAGACCAGAGGGGTGTTCCATGAAGAAGCCTGTGTGAAAAGTCAAACCAAGGCACAGGACAAATGAAAGAAATCTTGGTGATTGGTCCGTACTTTGAGTTGCAAAAGCCATGAGAGCCAAATTTAGAAAGGTCAGCAGAGGTCATATCGCTCAGGTCTGGATGGACTTTGGCTCTGTCCTAACAATTGGAAATTCATGATGGATTCTAAGCAGGTATATATATATATTGCTTCATTTGGCTCCTCACGAAGCAAGTGAGCCTGGAGAAAGGAAGAAATGGGAAAGTTGCTGCCCTGACTCAGGTGTGCAAGACTTGGCAAACTCAGAGATAACAAGGCTCAACAAGCAAACATGAACCTTTGTGTTGGGGGTCAGGAATCCAGGACAGCTTATCTGGAGGCTGTGACTCAGAACCTCTCAGAGAGTCAACAAGGGTTGCCTCTCTGAAGACTTGACCAGGGCTGGAGGAGATGCTTTCAACAGGAAGGACTTGCCTGGCTGTTGGCACGAGGTCTCAATTCTGTACCACGTGGAACTCTTCCTTACAACCACTGATGATGCTCATCTAAGAAGACATCTGGCTCTCTCCAGAGTGAACATTCCCACAGAGGGCCAGCAAGACAGAAGCTGATTTGTCTTTCATGACCTAGCCTCGAAAGTCATACTCCATCATATCCAAAATAACTTGCTGGTGGTCCACGCCTGCTTTGTCCAAAATGGGAGGAGTCTAAACAGGGATGTGAAAACCACAGGCTGAGATCACTCAGAGCTGTCTTAAGGGCTGGCAATGGGTCTGACCTCAGCCCTTGCTTTTTCCTATCCATTACACAGGCAAAAAAAAAAAAAAAAAAAAAAAAAAAAAAAAAAAAAAAAAAAAAAAAAAAAAAAAAAAAAAACCACTCATGTTTCACCAAGGCTCCCAAAAGTCTTGCTCTAGACAGTTTAAGTGAGGGCAGAATCTTGTCATCAGTGTCAAATTTAGGTGCTACTAAGTTTTCCTGTGTAGATGTCCTTAAGCCCCGCTAATTTAGTGTAGACTCACTCAGCCTTGATTCCTCTTAAGTGAATAGGCAAATGGTTCCCACATCTCAACTCCCCACACAGTGCTAAGACAAACACAGGACTACTGCTCTGGACACGTTTAAGCAAATGACTATCACCAAAACCATTGTGAAACCTGAGGGGGAGATTGGGATTTCTTTCATTAGAGTTCAACCTGCTCATGTCTAAAGTTTTCAGAGCTGACCTGCTATTCCCTTGTGCTGGACACGGAACACTGACGAACACAAAGTAAATCCATGTTACCGAGATTGTAAGGGTTGTCTGTGTATGCGACATGGCATAGCTCATTCAGATCAGTAAAAACTTACATGGAAGCATGTAGGAACCCATAGGAAGACAAGTCTTCAGGGAAAACAGAAAGCTTGGAGAGACGAGAAACGCTAATAAACTCATCCTTTAAGGGAGTCTTCAAAGATGAGGGGTTATTGACAGTGTCAAATACTTTTAAGAATCCAAATTGAAAATGTCTTGGGAGAGACTGGGTTTTAGATTTTCAAGATGGATCTGTGGGAACCAAAGAGTAATGTGAGTGGAAGAGAAAGATCAGATGTCGGATTCTAATGAACGGATGGATGGGTGGGCCGGAGGGAGAAATAAGCACATGGCTGTGAGGTGTTCCAGGAAGCAATGAGAGGTTTCTTAAAACAGGGAGTGTGTCATTTGCATTTAAGAATGGAACAAGTAAGAACCAACCGTCAAGATGGGTTAATGGGTAAACACACTTTTGTGTAAGACTGGTAGCCTGAATTTGAACCCCCAACCCATGTAAAGGCAGAGAAGAGTATTAACTCCACAAAATTACCTTCTGTCTTCCACACAGGCATTGTGGCATAGGCCCTGTGGCTGTTCACATCTCCATTGTGTTCTCTCTCTCTCTCTCTCTCTCTCTCTCTCTCTCTCTCTCTCACACACACACACACACACACACACACACACGCATGTACACGCATACACAATAACAACTTAAAAGGTGGAAAAAGAAATGAACAACTGAACAAAAAGTTAAGACAACAGAGAAAAGATATTGTCCCTGAGACCAGAGCAGGGTGAGACCCAGAGTCTGGACAAGGAGGGTACTTCAGATGACAGGAGAGGGGAAGACGGACATGTTCCCTGCAGGGCCTTGTGTAGAAGCAGGCTGGGGTCAGCTTACTGTGCTCTCCATGGCTGCAGAGATTCTGGGCTGCTGCCGTACCCATGGGAGGAGAATGAAGGACTAGAGAGGGAGTTGGGGATGATGTGTTTAGACCTTGTACAATAGAGTCACTTAGAGATGTCAAACAGCCTGATGGAAATTCCCTTTCAGACAGGTTGGTGACTGGTTACATAGAAGGAGAAGGGAGAGCGATGGTGCTGTCATTTTTTTTCTAGCATGTTGGAAGACTGTAGGATGCTGGAGCCACTGATCTAACTAGAGACAAGTGGACCAATGGAATCCAGCACTTATTTTGTGAAGTTCGCAGTGTATTTAGAAGTGTTGCCATGCTGAGAAGAGTCAGGTTTGATGTGACTGATGTAAAGGAGACCCTGTGAGTCTGGGATTTCCTAGCTAGGATCGATCACAGCCTCCAAGGCCATGTCTCACTCTGAGCAAGATGCTGAGATTATCGATAGCTTTTCAGATCATCAAAAGAATCGGTGATCAGCTTGAAAGTATGCTTTTCCTGCATCTAGCTGGTATCATGGGGGCAAATCCAGGCAGGACTGTCAGTTCTTTGGGAGTAATCTCATAGAGCTCTGGGAGCAACTAGGTTGGGGGGCTAGGGATATGACCATACACATTATTTTCTGCTCGAACCTCAGATTTCTTAGGTGGAATTGATGTGAGCATGCTTAAATGGCAGGGCTGATATAAGTGATGTGTGTGTGTGTGTGTGTGTGTGTGTGTGTGTGTTCGTATGATGCTTCTAATATTACAGGCACATCTTTTAAAATGGGAAAACTAAGTCTCTGTGAGAAGATGGAAATTGGCCAGATCGACTTGATTGTTTAGAGGCAGAAGCAGAGCACCCAGGCCTCCCAACTTCCAGGCCTGTTTTCCCTGCTTGCATGGGAATAAGCACAGGCATTTCCAGCTGCATCTTCATGTACCTGTGAGGGACTTGTTTCCAGGATGTGGTTTCTGACTGAGGAAACACTGGGAACATTGCGGTGCTAAAAGGTCATGAGTATTTCTGTGAGCAGTTCACAAACATCCCCTGGTTTAGCTAATGTTTTCAGCTCCACTCTGTACAGAGGGAATAGAAAATCCATAGACTGGGCAGCTCTTCAGCAGAAAGATCAGAAGAGCTAGGTAGACTACAGGACGCCACATCCTAGAGAAACCACCACCCAGGAGGTCATGCTATACCTCCTCTATCTGTGTGCATCTTGGAAATATTGTGTCTGCAATGAATTCCCTTGGTTCATTCATTCATTCATTCATTCATCCATCCATTCATTCATTCATCTGGAGGTCACCAGCCAAGATCATGGACTTAGGACACAAACTGAAAGTAATTAATATTTCTTCTTATTATCTTCTTATTTATGCATAAGAGAAATTGGATTCTCTGTTTAGGTCCTTCAGAAATACCAAAAGAAAGTTAGTGACTGACCCTGGCTTTTAGACACGAGCAGCAAAAATTATAGAATCATATGATTAGAAAATTAACAGGTATTACATAGTCATAGGCAGCAAACACAAATGCCAGGATAATAAGCAAAGTCTATAATCTCTAATGGATAATAGACAAAGTATACATTCTCTTATGGGATTGGTTCTAGACATTTCTGGATGCTGGAAGTTCTTCATTATTCTGGGTCCAAAGATTTCTTTCTGCAACTTCTGCCTACTGAGACTAATCCTCTTTAAGAGAATGACTCTTTAGGGTCGCCACATAATAGACAATGGAGTCTGGTCTATGACAGTCTTATAGAAGTCTCCCCTCTTTGTTTAAACTGGAAGTGGCTTTTCCTTTTAACCATCAAAGTCCTTTCTCAACTTCAAATAAAATATTTTCCTGGTTTCAAAGCTTTTCATATTCTAAATGACCTAATTGCCTTACCCAAAGAGAAAAGAATAGAGCACCCAAACCCTTCCACATGCAGATATTTGGGGTAACACCTGGTACCTGGGAAGGATTAAAGCAGGTCCTGGTCACAGGAGGAAATGATTTGAGTAATCGCATGGGGTCCTGGACACCATCATTCTGCTGTTTGGTGTGGACCCAGGAACCAGCCATGTCTCAGATCAAAGGAACAGCCTGGGCCGCAGGGGAGCAGGCAGGAGGAGTATTGGGAGGGAGGCAGCTGGAGAGAGACAGGGAGAAAGGGAATGTCCAAAATGCCAGTTTCCTGAGAAGAACTGAGTGGATAATCTGTGGAGCCTACGGCAAAGTGAGAACCCAGGGTCTTGTGTTAAAACTGCTGAGAATTTACAGGCGGAAACGGCAGAACGCTAAGCTGCACATGGACTCCAAACAACTCTACAAGAGTAATATCGGGGCCCTGGTTGGCACTGCTGACCACATTAGTTCTGTTTAGGGGGAAACCCCAGACATGCAGAACACAGGAAGCAAAGAAGACACTCACCTTCTTCCCCAGTTCTGATGGAAAGATAGCAGGAAGTCTCCCGGCTTCTTATTTGGTCATTCCTTACTCTATTTACTCAATTTTCTCATGTAGTGACAAGAGACATTGATCTCTACAGAGTCGAGGAACATGCCCCGTTTTATACAGCTCCTATGTCGGTAGTTTGCACAGTAGAAGGGACCAGTTTATCATCTAACCCACCTGTATGTCACCAAAATTTTCAGAGTTGAAATAGCCAGGATTGGCGTTATAGCATAGGTAGCATTCTGTAAAAAATAATACATGCAAAATGTTGAGATCAGACTGTGTCAAACATCTTATTAGCATTTTATTTGTAGAAAAAGTGACTTCCTGCGGGAACTGTGCCAACTGTTTCTTCTGTCATAACATCTGGTTGTCCTGAGAGACTGTCTCCACGTCCCCAGACTCCAGACCAGGGTTTTCTTTCTTTCTCTGTTCATTACTCACTGGAAGAAGGAAGGAAGGGGGAAAGAAGAAACAAGGAACTGGGTGACACCGAGTAGAAGAGACTTGTTAGTCTAAGGCAATTCACTGTGGAACCACTTCCCATGATGGGGCCAGTCTTTAAAGGCTCAGGCATGACTCAGATGCATCAAACATTTTCATTCTCTTGCCACAAGCCTTAACTTGCATATTTCTCTGCCCATAAAGCATTGCTAGCAAATATACAAATGCAGAAATGTAGCAGGAGCAATGACGAAGATTCGAAGAAGGAAAGAGGAGGATGTGATACCATCCTCTTCGTAGCCCACAGCTTCTCCATCCAGCATCCACTCAACCCCAATCACCGACTCTGAAAGAGCCAAAGATTCAAGAATGCTATCCTGTGCAAACCCAGCAAAGCCCTGGGCAGGGCAAGTGGGAGGCAGGGGCCAGAGAGAAGGCTGAGGTGGTGTGGGGTCTGAAAATGTTGAGGCAATTGCTACCTACAGTTAAGGGGAAATAGGAGGCTGAGACCTAAGGTTGGAATGCACAGTTGAGCAGTGAACTCCCATAATACCTGGGCAAAGTGGAGAAAGCTATGTCTACATGTAAGAACCCTGCAATGATTGTTACTGATTGGTCAACTTAACAGGATCTGGAATCACCTAGGAGACCAGTCTCCAGGCATACATGCGAGGGATGTTCTTGATTAAGTTAAGTAAGGTGGGAAGATCCATCCGAAAAAATGATCGTGTGGTACCTTTATCAAGACTTCCATCCTGGCCTGTGTAAAAGAGGAACTCAGCTAAGCACAAGCAAGCATCATTCCGGGCTTTCTGACTGTGCCTATAAACTGACCAGATGTCTCAGACTCCTGTTGCCATGACTTCCTGCTACTGAACCCTAGAACTGTGAACAAAAATAAATCATCCCAAAGTTGCTATGGCTTTCTGAATGAGAGATGTCTCCCAGAGGCTCAGACATTTGAGCACTTGGTCCTCAGTGATGAGCCCTATTTGGGGAGGTTATGAGGAAGTGCCCCCTTGTTGGAGTAAACATGTAAGTTGGGGTGAGCCTTGAGAGTTTAAAGCCCCACAGCACTTCCAATTGCTCTCCGCTTCCTGTTTGTGGTTCCTGTTTCTGCCACCATGCCTGCCCACTGCCACGCCTTCCTGTCACGATGGACTCTTATTCCTCTGGAATGGCAAGCCAAAATAAACGCTTTGTCTCAACTGTCACCTTGGGTCATGGTATCCTGTCACCACAATGGGAGAAATAATGAAGACACACCGGAGGAGTCATTTTCTTGGGGTCGTCAGATTGCTCTTCAGAACTGGCAAAGCTGATGAAACCCATGCTACTCAGCATGAAGGCAGTCTGCAGGGCTTACGATGCCATACCTTCTTTGTGGATCCACCCCTTCTACCTCCCCAGATTGGTGCCTCCTCTTGCACCCTTATCTCAGTGAGGACATCCTAAATCATCTTAGGTCAGAACGCAGAAGTCTCCTCCTCTCTTCTCACCTGTGCCCTCTCCCCACACAGCACCTCAGTTTTAGTGGCCATTCCCGTGTTCAGCCCCATTCTGGCTGCTTTCATACTGTACTTGAAGTGTTGGAACGATACTCCTTTTTCTCTTTACTCCCCTTGAGGAAATACAGCAAATGGCTTTCTCTTCTGTAGCCCATGGCTCAGTCCCCCTTTATTGAATCAGCTCCTTGGCCAGACTTTCCTAATGTTAAAGTGTCTGCCTCAGGCCTGCATTTCTGCCCTCATCTTTCCCCCATTGCATCCACATAGCCCAGCCACCAACCATGTAACCAATATCTTGTTGCTATTTAGACCTCAGTGCCTTTGTCAGGCTCTGTTTGCCTCTGTCAGCAGTGTAGTCAAGCTCCCCACAAGCCTGTGGATTTCATATTAGTGTCTGGATATGCCCAGCTGGGCACCAAACCTCCAGCAGAATTCCAACCTCCCAGCCGCAAGCTGTCCCTTAAAACAGGTTTATCTCCCTGCCCCTCAAACGAAGATGAAACGTAGGTAAGTAGGGATAGTTTGGAATCTGGGAGGAATTAGGAAAGGGTATTAAATATGATCAAAATATGTTCTACAAAATTCTCGAGGAACTAATATAAAAAGTCTCAATGGGAAATTTTGAAAGACAAAATGTAATAGTTCCAAAATAATGATGAGACCCGCTTTTGCAAAAGAAAAAAAAAAAACACAGATTATTTTACATGCCAATTAGCAACTCCCCGCCTGTCACATCCCTCCTTGGAAGCTGAGGACCCACTGAAAATCAAGACTCCCTCGTTCCTGTCAGAATAGACACCAGCAGATGATTATTGGGTCTTAATGCCTCACAATAGATTTGGCACCTGGTGCTCACCATGACTGAGATGCCACTGGCTAATTAAACACACTACAAACACTCTGTCTCTCCTTGTGTCAAATCCATCCTGGCAGCTCCTCTGGGAGAGGAGACAATATTAGCATGAATAAGCCCATTACGGTAAGTGGCACATGAGAGACTTATAATTAGTAGATAAACATCTGGAACGCACGCAATGTCGCAGTTGCCATAGAACCTGCAGGCGAGTCACAGAAGATAGGTTTCAGGTCACACTGCCCAAGTCAGATAGCTAGTCATTGATGCAGTTATATAATCTAGGCAAGCATGCTAGGGAACATGCGTGCTAAACAGGCTTGCTGAAGCCTGAATTATAAGTTCCAGACAGAGTAACCTAGTCAAGATGTGATCCGCATGCCAATTTTGCAAAACTTGTGAGAAACAGTGACCCTATTTTACAAAGTCTAGAGGCGGCGATTGATGAGGCCATGGCTGCTGGGTACTCACACTTGAATGCCAGGTAATAAACAGGGTCCATAGTCATTTCTTCTACTTACAGGATGCCCGTTTATGCCTGGAGATCTATCTGCAGTGGGATGAATGTTAGTGGCTTGTCCCAAATCCATGTCCACCAGAACCTCAAACCGTAACCATCCAGGAGATTCTGCAGATGGACTCCTAGCAATAGTCCAAAGATGAGATGATCTTGGATTAGAGCAGACCTTAAACATAAGAACAGTTGTCATGGACACGGGGGGCGGGGGAGATTTGTAAAGACAGGCAAAAGTCAGAGCGATGAAACTTCAAGTTAGAGAGGGCCAGAAGGAAATGAGATCAGGAGAGGGGCAGAGAGCAGATTCTTCTCAGAGCCTCCAGAAAGAACCAAAGCCTCCTTTTACCTTGACCTTGGACTTCCGGCCTCCAGAATTGTAACAAAACAAGTTTGGGTTGTCTCAAGACACCTCGCTCATGACAGTGATTTTGTTCACCTGCCTTAGGTAACCACGGTGACACTGTTTACAATCTAAGCTAATTACTGTCTAGCTGTTGATTATACACAGCATGTGAAAACCCCTAATATAGCATGCCGTTAACAACGACTATTGGACTCATCCTTACAAGGACAAAAAGATTCATCTTTCTTTAGCTCATTATCCAGAATAGATTTTATTTTATTTTATTTTATTTTTTGGTTTTTCGAGACAGGGCAGAATAGATTTTATTAAAAAGAAGACGGTGAATGGGGAAACGTTTGCATGGGTCACTAAGGGCCACCAGTGAGAAAGTCTTTATCATCTTATTTCATGGTCAAATAATGTAGTATAATCGGTAGCATTTTTTAGCTTATTTTTAAATGAAGCAAGTGAGATTCCAGAGTGGCTGAGCAAGAAATCCAGTTAGGCTCTAGGCTGTTTTGCCTCTTTCACTAGGGTCTTTCAGACAGAGGTTCACGAGGATGCTCTGTTCTCGGGAGACTGGAGCCGGACTCCTCAGAGAGCCCGGGCAAGTTGACCTGTGCCTCATTCTTCTCTCTTATTCTCCAGCGGCAGCTGCTGGGATCTGGGGCAAATGTCCCTATAGCATGAGTACAAAAGAGAATCCAGACTCTTTCAAATGTGACTAAGGCTTCTGAACGTCGAAATCAGCTTAGAGACGTGGTGATCTGACTCAGGAAAAGCTCAGACATATTGGGCATCCATCCTGGGCAGAGGGTTGGGCTGAAATACCTGCAAAGAGGAGGAGATATCTCACAGGACCCCTTCTGGCCTGTGTCTCCCTTTATATAAAGTGGAAAGGAAGTAATGATACCTTATTTGGTCTAGGCTCAAATTCTGCTTCTGCTACCTATCATTAACGACATCTTCCTTTCCAAGTCTTGCACATCCTGCGTGGGATTTGAACAGTGTGAGAGGCTGAAAGAGCCCATGTGAAAGCTGTTCAGAAGTTATAAACCTAATTACATTTGATTTGGACCATTTCTTTGGTTGCCAAAATGTTTCTGACAACCCAATATCGCACATAAAAACGTGACTCCAGAACCAGGTAGCCTGGGTTGAACCCCGGTTCTTCTACGTAATAGAAGCATGGTCCCAGGCAATGCCTGCATCTCTATGGTCGTTGGTCATCACTCTGCTCGCCTGCTTTAAGTGCTTCATGCTTAGTGCCTCATGGAGCTACGGTGAGGTCTGCATGAATTGGTATGCACAAAATGCTAAAAACGGGAAATGGAAACAGGAAGCACTGAGTGGATCCTGGCTGCAAAAGCAACAGCGAATATCTTCAAAACGATTTTGTGTTCTGGTGACTTTGCAGCCATAGGGAATGGTCTAGCCCAGGCTTGACTGGTGCATTGATATCACCAAGCACTGAGATCAGAAGGAAGAGTATGCTTCTGTAATGGGTGGGTCAGAAACAACCCCCAAGGGATTCTCGTCACCAGAACAGAATGCAGAGGGATCTTGGTAGGATGCAGTTTCCATACCCAATTTTGACTTTGCCACATGTGCTTGGAGCACGTATGAGAGGAGCCAGATGTTAGGAAAATCTCTTCTAACCTGTGATATATGTTCTGCAGTGTGTGCCAACTGCTGCTGCGGAGGAGGGAGAAACAATGACGGCAGGGGTTGGATGGGCCATGGTCCAGGCACTGTCTCTCAGCCCCTCGAGATAATGTCTGCCATAGTAGATGACTCTCCACATCAGTGCATCTTCTCCATTGTACAACCTTAGCCTGTGACGGGCATGACCAAAAGACTGCTCAGTTTAAGAAAATGTCAAGGCAGAGTTCAGGCAGTGGGTTCTGGAGTCAAGCAAGTCAGGGAGAAGACGGGACTGCCAGAGTCTAGAGAGCCATGTAAGTTGCTGGCACACAGCCTGGCTATGCCGGGGTCAACACGGAAGTCAGAAAGGGAGCTTCCGGGAGCAACAATCCCAAAGACGTTCTCTGGTCAGAAGCCTGACAACACACTGACTCTGAGCCTCAGGAAGTCCAGACCTACTACCTCACGCTAACACAACTGTGCAAAACCCAAGGTGCTTGTCTTACCTTTGTTCATACGTCCGAACAGCTGGGCTTTCGTGCCATAAACCTCAAGGAGTACCTCTCTGTGCAGACAAACTGTTTTTGCTCCCTGGTCCACCGGAATGGTGTTAAGAAGCATTACACGTCTTTGATGGCCATCAGTGTCAGCTGGAAGAGGCATTTGCTGTGAGGCCTTGTAGCCAGCCCTCCTCCTCCAGACCTGATTCATCACCTTCCGCACCAGTAATGAATCAACCAATCGCTAATGCTCTTACCCCTCCAGACCTGATTCATCACCTTCCGCACCAGTAATGAATCAACCAATCACTAATGCTCTTACCCCTCTGGGATTGCTGAAGTCAATTTTTCATGCATTGCCTACACTAAACATGATTTCCTGTCCCTCTTCAATGACCAGAAAGGAAAGTTAAAGCTTTGCCTCGTTGTGCCAAAGTACAGAGCGCTCTTTTCTTCAGAAGGACATCTTTGGAAATGTTCTTTTACCTAAAGAATTTGATAAGACCATTTGGGCTTGAAAAGCCTCCTGACCTGGCTCTATTTACCTGCCTTTCCTGTTTTTGATGCACACATATTTATACATATTTATGAAGTATAAAGAGATATTTTGATTGGACAATGATAAATAACATCAGGATAATTACCATATCCATCACTTTAAACTGCCACCTTAGCCTTGTAGGGCCCATGTGCACCTCATCTATGAAGCAGACAAGAGACAGCATCAATCTCGCAAATATTTCTTATGCTGCATTCCCAAAGATCTTTTATTTGATTCTCTCTGATTTCAGTATCTATACCTGCTTTCCGTCCTTCTTATTTCAATGCCCCATCTTCTAGAGACTTTCTGGATCACAACCTTGACTTTTGAGATTTCGGTCAAAGTATTGAGGGTCAGCCCCTCTGCATCAGAGGTGCAGATCTCAGAGGCCCCCTCCATCCTGTCACCTCTCCTCCCTTCCCTTCCTAGGCCTTGTGACAAAGGGCTTCATCTCTACATTGGCCATAGTATTAATATCCTCATACTGAGCAAATACAGAGGGTAGTGGGCATTGTAAATGAAAAACTGTCTACTGGATTTTTATCGGTCCAGTCTCTTGGAGAAGGGAGCTGACGGGCTGGGTACCACTTTTGACTCACTGTAGGCCTGGGGACAGCAGCCATTCTCTTGATGTGGTCCTCACTTTTAGAAGGGGCAGATTTCACTTTGTATCTCTGCCTCGGTGGGATCACAATTCGGTTCCTCCTCATACAATGGGAATTTGAAACACACAGTCTTGCTTGAAGTATTGGCTCAGTCCAGCCTCTGAATATTGCTGTGTGTTAGAGAGGGAAGTGGTGGGAGGGGTATAATTTGAGTGGAGGAATGGCAGATGTGGCTGATCCATTTTGGATTTATCTACCCATCTGGATTTTCAAAAGAAAAGAAAGTAGTGTGGTAACAATTTCATAGCAAAGGCCGCAGGCTGGTTAATCTTTGGGGATTTTTTTGAGTTAACTTCTGAAAATGTCGATTTGGCCTATTGATTTCATATGAATTGCCTCTGACTAGCTGGAGCTCTGCCAGAGAAATCCCAGCTAGCTGTGCGTTGCAGTTGTCAATCTGTCTCCTTTAGAGCTCCCAGGGGTGCAATGCAGCTGGGTGGCTCCTGCCATGGCTCGTGGGCCCGTTCCTAGGAAGTGCTTTTGGCAAGGCTCAGGGATTCTAAGATGGAAGGAAGTCACTAGTGATGGGGGGGGGAGGGAGCCGCCCCTCAGTTTGCAAAATTAGCTGTCCTGCAAGCTGATCATATCTCATTTGAGACCTGGGCCAAGCTGTCAGGCTTAAGAACAACACTGAAGACAGGGGTGGGGAGGGGAAATTGGTGGCGGGGTGGCAGGGGTGCAAACAGAGAAAGAAAGAGAAATGAGAAGTCGTGATGCAAAGAGGAGAATCTTTCAGGGCATTGGGCATGGCTGTTGCGCATCTGTAACCCCAGTGCTGGGGGAACAGACAGGTGAACCCTGTGGCTTACTGGTCAGCCTTCTAGCCAAATTGGTGGGCTCCTGGTTCAGTGAGAGACCATGTCTCAAAATATAAGGTGGGGAATGATTGAAAAAGACACTCAATTTTGACTTCTGGCTTCCACACACACGAGCACAAATATGCATGCATATAGACACACACAAGAACACATGAGCACACATTTAAATACATGCGTGCAACACATACCTATGCATGCATACACACAAATTAATTAAAGTAAAAAGAAACTTCCAAAGACAGAGTGACACACAGAGACACATCCTCAGGCATAAAGAGAAGCAGAAAGAAAGAGGAAGAAAAAGAGAAAGCAAAAGCAAAAGACTGGGAAAAAATAGAGACAGAAAAAGAATGATGGAGAAGCAGAGAGACTTAGAGATGAAGAAAAGATGGCCTCAGAGGCATGTTCAGAGATTGACTCCCTCGGTGGATCCATGATACACATTCTCTTACTACAATGGGAATTTCAAAATCTACAGTGTGACATAGAATTTGTATACTGGGGCTGACTGCTTGGGCACTCCACTTCCTAGGATAGAAACAAACACCGAGAGCTGGCAAGGTTGCCAATGTAAGGGTGAAGGTAAGTAGGGGCCCAACAATTTGAGAAAGAAACACAGTCACTCCCAGAGAAACCAGGGTTCCCAATGGGTTCCTAACAGGGGTTTCCTAATGGGTTCCTAATGGGGCTATCCATGGAGCCTGAGCCCCTGTGGCTAACCCTAGCAGCCTGCATGGGGCCTTTGCCAAGCAGTCCCCAGGAGCCCAGGCAGCCCCAGCCAAGTGGCCATTCAGATCCCAGGGCCTGCAGAACCGGTTAGAGGATGTATGATGGGGAACAATGACTGAATCACGAAAGACTGGAAACAAAACAGGAGAACAAAAGCAGGAGGAAAAAGCCCACAGGAACAGTTTGGAATCCTGCTTTCCTACGTGCAGTTGCTAAGCAGTTTCCTACATGTGCATTCTGGTCTTGCGAAGAACAACAGGTGCCAGGGAGGTCTGCTGTGTGGTCCTGGGTTCTCAGGTGCAGGGGGCTGGTCTTCTTGGGAGGCCGGGAGACATGCAGCTCTCCTGAAACACAAAAGGATAGGGGCTGATATCTGAGCACCCCCCAACCCCAGGCTCACACAACAGAATAGGGGGCAGTACAGACTTACAATATCTCAGAGGATACTTTGGTCCCCGAGGTAGAAAACCAGGCAGCCTGGGCTTTTCCCTCTAGGTTCATCAGTTATCACTGGATTCAAGGCTATGTGGCCCAGTTATTCCAATCAGCCAGGGGAGGCTGTAAGCACCTGGCACCTTTTAACATGTAGCTTGGGACGAATGAGCCCTGTGAGTATTCCACCTCATGCTTAGAGTTCTTGTGAGGGAAACTGAGTCATTTTAACTGGATCACTCTTAAAACACCTCCCTCAGGTCTCTCTCAAATAAACATCCCCACCAAGAGAGACTCAAAGCCCAGCAAAGGCAGCTCAATCAGTGGCAGTTGCTGTGTGAACTCCCTGGCTGCAGCTGTAGCCCGCCAGGTAGGAATAGAAAAGTTGTCACAGCTTGCTCTGTCCTTAGGATGAGCTTGTGTCTCCTTTTCAAGCTGGCTGGTGGCGAGTGTGACAAGTGGGGATGCAGGAGACCCTCAAGGGTGCCTAGAACAGAAAAGGGGAGATGATTTGGGGTCTTGGTCAATGGAAAGCTCTCACTTGGCAACAAAGCAATGAGTGTTCATGCTCCACTGAGTCTGGGCAAAAGTAGGGGAGAGGGGATCGTACTGTTTGCAGAGAGACCCTGCGGAGCCCATGATCAGTACTGCCTCTTGCAGAAGAACGAAGAGGAACGTATGATTGACATTGTGAGTTTTTCTTTTGATGAGTGGAGATTCCAGTCTTATGCAGGCCAATGCTTCTTCCCGTGTAGGATTGCAAAAGAATATATGAAGAGATTTCGAATGAAATGGGACAGTCCTAGCTACTCAATCAAATGAACTGTATTTGTACACTTCCCAAAGTTGAGATGGGTCCATGTTTTTCAATGTCCCAGAGAACACATGCTACCCTCTAGGACCTTGGCCCCAATTCATACTCATAAAAGAATCTGCCGTGAATGGCTTGTGATCCTATTGTGTTTCCCTTTCACAATATTCCAAAGCCAAGTTTAAAACAAAATCAACAAAACATTTTGTTTTGAGACACAAACACTGCCCCCATTTGAAGCTTCAAGCTTGCGACTTGGCTGGTCTTCAGGCTGAGCACCTGGGCTACTCCGGCTGCTGCCGATGGCTCAAGGAATGCTCGTCTATTTCAGTACAGCCCACGCAATAATTAAAAGGACAATTTGCTTCTACATAAAGAATCGCAGAATGTAGCCTCAAACCACATAAAAGCCTTTTCCGTGCTCCCTGGAGTTCAGCAACTCCAGGCTGGCAATAGTCTGCCTGGGCTGTTTTGTCTGGTGGTGTTTCTGTGCCTTTCAGAGGCAGCAAGATGGCAGGGGAGGGCCCTGCCTGGGTCCCACTCCTTCCCTGGCTCCATCCTTCCCACAGAGCCACTCTGAACTGGTTCTCCACTCTTCCAACTGTATATTGGAGTAGCCTTTCTGAGTAACGTGAGCGAGAACAAAAGAATACGAGGCTTCTGCGCGAAGCAGTGCCCTGTTGGTTTGCTCTCTGTCAACATAGCATGAGACTTTCTTCAGAAGCCCACACTTGACCCAGGGGAAGGGTAGGGTAGAACAGAGGCACTGGAAAGTACCCTGGGAGAGAGACGGAATAGAACATGGTCCGGAAAAAGCAAAACAAATCAGGGCTCCTGCACTCGAATGCATAGGATGTAATCTTAAATCAGCAGAGTGTGGTGAAGAAGCAGCAGACACCTATCTGTATTAAAAAGGAGAGAATCTTATGACATTTATCAGTTCTGCTGGTGAAGGAACTGCCAGCCATGGCCAAATCCACCAGAGCAACAGGATGCCAAGTGGTAAGTAAAGTGTGTACTTAGGAGATTCACCTCCCTCCCTCCCTTCCTTCCTCTCTTCCTCCCTTCCCTCCTCCCTCCCTCCCTTCCCTCTTCCCTCCCTCCTTCTGTCCCTCCCTCCCTTCCCTCTTCCCTTCCTCCCTCCCTCCCTTCCTTCCTTGCTCCCTCCCTCTCTCCATTCTGATTCAGATCTATCCCAAAGCCATTAGTTGTCCGAGCTGGGTAACTAAGGCACTTTTCAGAGATAGCTACTCTTTTGAGTTACTTCGAAAAAAAAAATCTGTGGTTTCAGGCTCTGGCTGAGGCTCCAGGAAGGAGACTTGATCTAATCCCTGCCATAGAGAAACACCTTCCAAGAAAGCACGGGGCATTTCCAAATGGGGAGTAATTTACATCCACAAACCCAAGCCAGAAGAGAAATAACTGTGGAGGAGAAATTCCTTCCGTCTGTCAGCCAACAAAAGAATGATGGTGTCTCTTGGTTTTCCAGAAATTCTGTCAGCCAACCCCACACCTACGACATGTATGCCTTTGTTCTGCTTGGAGAGAGAGGAGCGGGCAGCCCCACTTCATTCACCTTCCAGCTACAAGAACCCAAGTTGCGGCACTGATCCCTTTGTCAAGAACAATAATGACAACTGCCCCAACTGAATCCTTTAGTGACTATGTGTGTGTGGCATAAACCAAATCTGCTCCCTAACACACAAGGTAGATTTCTTTGCTTTTGTTTGTTTTGATGAGAGAAAACTTAGTTTTGGAGTCTGACTCTGAGCTTCAGATTTTGTGGGTTTGTTTGTTTTGTTTTGTTTTGTTTTGTTTTGTTTTGTTTGTTCAGTCAGTTAGTTGGTTGGTTTTGTTGTTGTTTTGTGTTTTGGCGATGAATTGGAAAGGTGGTGACTGACTAGCTTGCTCCATTTTCTCAAGTGTGTCTAGGGTGAGAACCACAGGAAGCAGGACTGTGAAAGCACAAATATCTCAAAACTGAACGTGCTGGGAACAGCAAAAGCAAGCTAACCCGAGAGTGTCCCAGCGCGGCGTGACACTTCTAAGTTACAGGAGGAACAATATTGTTTTTCCTTCTCTGATGGCATAGGAACACTCTCAAATAGTTTTCCATGCAGGTCAAGTAGAAGAATATCCAGGCATGACATCCTGAGAAGGGTGGAGTAGTGAGAACAGTCAGAAGCATCATTTCCCTGTCTCTGCTATAAGCAAGATTTCTAAGCAAGGGAATGATGCTTCTGGTTAGATCTTGATGAAATGGTGGCTGGCAAGAGGCTTGTGCATGGAGTGTAGAGGAAAGGTGGCTGCCATCCTCATAGCCACTGTTCTTAAGGGTCCACTTGCCTGTGGCTCTCTTTCTGTCTCCCCACCCTATCTCATCAACAATTTACAGCTCAGAAACATAGACTCGCATGACATCATCAGGTGCCTTCTCTCTCTTTTATGTCTCTGGGACTTTGCTCATGCGTCCCTTTTGCTATGTCTTCCTCACTTTTAGCGTTCTCTTAACTCTGCTGCATATTAACACAAACTTAACATCTTGCAGTTCTCGAAAGCAGAAGTCCAGTGTGGGTCTCATTGCTTAGCATCCCAGTGAGCAGGGCTGCCTCTCTTTCTGGAGCGGTAAGGAAGGAGCTGTTTTCCAGCCTCGCCCAGCTCCTACAGGTACCTGGGATCCCTTGGTTCATAGTCCCCTTCTCCATCTTCAAGGGCAATGGTTTCATCTTTTATCCTCGCCATCTCCAGAGACAATAGTTTGAACCCTTGTGTTCCATTGGCCTGATGATCATTCTTCAGTTAAACTGACACAGTTCAGGGGAGAGGTTCTATTTTGTTGAGGACTCGGTTGGGCACAATCACCTGGTTCATCTATGGCACTCTCTCCCTTAAAGTGCTTATTATTTTATGTAGATGATTGTTGGCCTGCATGTATGCATGCATACCATGTGTATACCAGTTGCCCTCAGAGGTCAGAGAGGGTGTCATAGCCCCTGAAACTGGGGTGACTGACATTTGTGAGCCACCATTATGGCCTTTGAAGGAGCAGCAAGTACTCTAATATGCTTATCCATCGCTCCAGCCCCAGAGGTCATTACTCTCGGGCACATCTGGAAGGTACCGACAATACCCACAGGTTACAGGGATTGGAGCGCAGATTTCTTTGGGGGAGAGTATGTTATTCTGTGTCCTTCAATTGTTTTTTGCTGTCCTTCAGCTTGTCCCAAATATTACTTTTCTCGAGCATTTTCTGGTTCCTCAGAAAGAGCAAAGGGCGATTTTCATGGTCCTCTTTATGTTATAAAATCACTCCACTCTTCGTTGGCTTGATCACACTGTTTTGTAGTCGTTGGCTTATGATGATGCCACAGAGGCCTTAAGCTGAGATTGAGTTTCATTCATTAAGAAAACCAAAAGAGAAAAAAAAATCCTATTGTTTGGTATGAGCCCCACTCTCCATATTAAATAAATGAAACTCCATTCAGGCAATCCAGAATTTCTGTCCTATGAAAATATTATGTAAGGACTGGGACATAGCTTGGTCAAAGAGCACCATCCTTGCCTATGCAAGCCTCTGAGTTTAATCCCTAATTTCTTTCTCTCTCTCTCTCCCTCTCTCTCTCTCTCTCTCCCTCCCTCCCTCCCTCCCTCCCTCCCTCCCTCCCTCCCTCTCTTTCTCTCTCTCTCTCTCTCTCTCTCTCTCTCTCTCTCTCTCTCTCTCTCTCTCTCTCTCTTTCTCCTTTAATAAATGTTTAGCTTTATGCCTAAAAAAAAAAAAAAAGGCAAGGTGTGGCACCATGGGCTTGGATCATGATAAATGGTTCCAAGTAATGAAAACAGCCTTTTCAGAACCAGCCAAAATGAATGGGCATTTCAATATGGTTTCCTTTGGAAACTGCCACTTTCTGTGACCATTCAAAATCTGTGTCCTCTTAAGCAGGTCACGAACCAGTGTCATCACGGCGTTTGTTCTCACTCATCTGCTGGTCATTTTCTTCTCATAGACAAAGCAAGATGAAAATCTTCAGTCACCGTCTATGACATAACCCTCTAAGACAGTGGTCCTCAAATAAATGAAGTTCCATTAGCCACCACCTTTCCCTGACATAGAGAAACTTAGTGTTCACCTGGGAATGTCCTACAAAAAAATCATAACTGGGCCCCAGACAGTTTAAAGAATTATGTGTTGTGACGGATACAACAGACTCATTAAAAGGATAGGAGTTGTAAGACACAAAGCTCCTAGGCATTGCCAGATGAGGGTGTGGTGAGATACAGGAAAGAGAAACACTGGCATCATCCTCTTGTTGCTCCCAGGGCTGGCCATGACAAGATGAATCCTGAAATAAAGGGCAATGCAGTAAGAAGCCCTTGCCTGTGACCCGCTGCCCCTCCCTCTCTGCGGGAGCCTGTTCAGTATGCTAGGCTATCACTTCCATATCCTTATAAATACCTTTCTGTTTGTTTTTAATCCACTGCTCCATGCAGCCTAGGCTGGCCTTCAACTAGATCTGCCCCTCAGGATGAACTTGAACTCTGATCTTCCTTTCAAGGAGATTATAGGCATGCATCACCATGCCCAGTTTAAGCCATGCTAGGGATCGAACCTAAGACTTCATATGTGCTAGGCAAGCACTCTACCAGCTGAACAATGTTCCCACCCACCCCCTCCTTAAAGACCCTTCCTAAGGGCTGCTTCCTCTGTGAAGCCTTCCTGGCATGCTCAGTGGGATGTTACTGTTGTTCTTGTATCTCTTAGTCCTGAATTGCCCTAACTTAACTCTTTTGAACTTGCCTTCTTCCAGTGGACAGAGCATTTGGCAAAGGCGAAAAAATCTCCTTTTCTTCCTTTATCCTCTGGTTTTAGCAATACAGCATAACAAAGAGCATTTAACACGGGCTTGCTGAATTAAAGTCCTTTCTAGTCTAACATCATCATGCTCACGGTCTGCCCAGCATCCTGCTTGCTGTTAATGAGTGTCTGTGTAAATACCAGTACTCTCTCATTCATCCACTACTACATCATGAGATTTCAGGAGCTGAGAGTCATAATTAATGAGGCCGACAGACACAGACAGCATTAACTATGAAGACAGGGAGCTAATTCACCCCTCTCCACCCCACCAAGACGAACCTACCCCTGTGATGCATTTAAATCCTATCTAGTTTTTACCAGTGTGCTTTATGTTTTATGATTCAATTATCTTTGTAATAAAAGTGTATTCAATTACACAGTAACTTCGGCATCACTAAGGCAGGATTGGGCTGGATTCCAGGGGTTTATTCCTGGTTACTCTTTTTTTTTTTTTTATTCATAACCATGCTCCCGAGGAGATGTTTTTCTAAAGGTGTTCTTCCTACATTTTTCTATAAAAATATGTTAAAGACTTTCTTTTTCACTACCAGTGCTTTTAGGGACTCCAATTCAATGGTGTGGAAGAGCTAATGAAATGATGTTTACTTACACAGACATTGTACTAGGCTCAAAAATGAGACAGAGGCACAACTGGTCTGGTCTCCTTCTTACTCTTTCTAAATGTTTTTCTTTGGTGTATTTGCACCATCTATGGTACAAGATAATTTACCTACAAGCATATATTATATATTGAGTATATTCTCCATTTTCCTAGTCTTCGTTTCCCCCCTCCTCACTCCTCCTATTAGTCCCCTTATTCCATAGACAGTTTTACTACCACATTCATGTCATTTAAACACATGCAATTTGATGCATTTAGATACAAATGTGTGAATCAGAAACTAAGTAAAACATATGAGATTTGTCATCTTAGTTTGCTTTCTGTGGCTGATAAACACCATAACCCAGAGTAACCTGGGAAAAAATGAACTTGACTTAGACACCCTGATCACAGCCCCTTGTAAAGGGGAATTGTGGCAGGAATGTTAGCAGACCGTTCTTTCATTTTCCAGCTACCCGGACCCAAATAATCACACAGAAACTATATTAATTATAACATTGTTTGGCCTGTGGTTCAGGCGTATTTCTAGCTAGCTCTTACATCTTAAATTAATCTGTTTTAATTATGTTATATTTTACCATGAGGTTTGTGGCTTCTTACCTCTTGATTCTTGGGCGACTTTCTCCTTTTGTCAGTTACATGGCATCTGCCTGACTCCACCTTTTTTCCCCCTGCATTCAGTTTAGTTTTCCTGTCTACCTTTATTCTGCCACCATAGGCCAAAGCAGCTTCTTTATTAACCAATGGTAATAAAACATATCTACAGAGGGAAATCCCACATCACAGGAACTCAAGGCAGGGACATGAGGGCAAGAACTGAAACAGAAGCCATGGAAAAAGGCTGCTTACTGGCTTGCTCCTCATAGCTTGTATGGCCTTGTTTGTTATACAACCAAGGATAACCTGGTTCAGGGGTGGAATCATCCACAGTGGACTAGGTTCTCCTGTATCAATCATTAATAAAGAAGATGCCCCCCCCAACTTGTCTACAGGCAAATCTGATGGAGACATTTTCTCAATTGTGCTTTCCTCTTCACAGTTGACTCTAGCTTGTTTCAAGTTGACAAAAATTTATAATAATCAGCTCATTTGTCTTTCTGAGATCAACTTAACCTACTTAATGTGATTATCTTCAATCACATCTATTTTCCTGAACAGATGATTTATGAAATGAAATTTTTCATTGTGTACATATACCACTTTTTATTTATTCATTTCTCTGTTGAGGATGCACAGGTTAGTTCTGTAACTTAGCTGTTTTGAATAGTGCTGTAGTAAGAACAGATGTGACACTGTTGGTTACAGCCAATACATGAGTGCCACTATTACACATTTGGGGCTATCTTGCCATATCAGTTACTGTTGAGCTGCCAATAAAAAAGGATCAGCCCTGAAATCATGCACATACAAGCCACACTAAATCTAAATGGATGTGTGTGTGTGTGTGTGTGTGTGTGTGTGTGTGTGTGAATAATGATCAGAGTAAAAGAGGCCATCTGTTTGACAGCGTGTGTAGGAAAATCATGGGAGGAGTTAGAGGGAGGAACAGGAAAAGAAGAGTGATATAAATATATTTTAATTCAAATCATTTAATACAAAAGAATAAATGTGAGAATATTTCCAATGTGTTGACTTATTGACCTTTGGGTGAGTACCTAGTAGTAGAAGTCTAATTTTCAATTTGTGAGAAACCCTCATGTCGATTCTCATAGTGGCTGGGCTAGTTTATCCCTCCACCAGCACTGTATTATTCCCTTTTGGCTGCATCCTCACCAGTATTTATCATTATTTGTTGATGACACACATTCTGGCTGGGGTTCAGGTCTGCTTCTGACTTGGTTAAAGCGTCGTTTCCTCTAGAAGCATCCCTCCTACTCCCACTCCTCTGATAGAGTGGAGACTTCATTGTTTCCATTAGTTTCACATGACTATGGGATTCATAGGGTCTGGATTCCTAGTATCAAGAGAGCCTGGCGTACCTAAGGCACCGAGTGAACTGTCTCTACCAGGCACCACTGACACCTAAGTCTTCCTGTACCATTCGGCTTTCTTTGGTGAGAAACTACAGAGAACACCTGTGGCATGTCTGTCGCAATGAAATTCTCATGACATTTTAAACCCAAGATGTTTGTTTTGTTGGTTAGCTTGTTTGTTAGTTGGTTTGTCTTTTGTGGGTGTTTTGTTTGTTTTATTTTTTGCTTGTTTGGCTTCTTTTTTTTTTTTTTTCTAGACAGGGTTTCTCTGTGTAGCTCTAAGCTGTCCTGGAACTCACTCTGCAGACCAGGCTGGCCTAGAACTCATACAGATCTGCCTGCCTCTACCTTCCATGTGCTGGAATAAAAGGTGTGCGTCACCACTGCCTAGCTTAACCTAAGTTTTTAACAGATAATAATTTTCATGATAATCTTCATAGAGTTAATTTCTTCATTTTTTTCGAAATTAACAAGGTTATACTTTCTATCTCATTTTGTAAAAAAGAAAAATTAAAAAGTAAAGGTGAAAATGAAGACTTCATCACCTCCCACTTTCATGCCCCTTTCTAAATTAACCGCTGATGCTCACTCTTCCAGAAAGCATTGCCCTGTCTGTTCGCACAACTATACAAGTTTTTTTCTTCAGTATGGAATATTAGTGGGCACCAATCTTCAGGTCACTGTTTGTATTTAAGTCTCACTCCTTTTAGTAGCTGTATAAATTTATAGCATACACACAGATAAATACACACATAGGTACTATCATTTCTTAGACCGTTTGTCACCCCCAATAGATGTGTGTTTAGGTGATTTTTCCCTGTTTAGTACAGGCAGAAATATTCAAGAAAAATCCTGCCTGTAAGTGGAATTGCTAGGCCAAACAGTTGGCACATTTCACATTGTAGAAAATCTCAGCAAACCTTTGTTGGAAGAAAGTATTGTCAATTGAGTTCATCTCCCAAGATATGAGAGCTGTTTTTCTCGGCACCCAGCCATCATATGATATAACTATTCCATTTGCTGTCAACTGCGTAGCTCAAAGTGACACATTGTATCACACTTTGCTCACGATTTTTGTGAAAAATCATGTTTGTATTTGATAGTGTATAAAATTATATGTTTTCTTACATCGATTACCCATTATTTGACTGGTCCACTTTTTATTTATTAAATCGTTGGAGCTCCTTGCACAGTATTCATAATAATCCTGCGAACTCTACACAACAAATGTTTTTATTAGTATGCCTCATCTTTAAAATCTTATTTTGTTTATATTTATTCAAATATTATTTCTTAAACATTAAGTCATATGTATTATTTTGTTTTTCTTTTAGTTTTTGTATGTATATTATTTAGGGATTACCTTTCTCAAGAATATATTTTCCTATACTATGTTATAATATATCTTTTAATAGTATGGATTTTAATCTATCTAAATTGATTTTTAAATGTTCCGAAGTTCTTTAATGGATAGATAGTAGCTTATTTAAAATGCTCCTTTTCCTATATGCTAAATTCATACCTACTTAAAGACTCTTGTGTATTTATAGAGTCTATATTCTCTTCTATTGAGCTATCCACACATTTTTGCACCAATACAAAACACTACTTTAGTTGCTATGCAATATGATATGTTATGTAATATTCCATATGAATTTCTTATTATGTATTTCAAGCATACTCTGCATGCACAACGTTGAAGGTACTGAGAAAGGCTATGAGATTTTAGCATCATGGGATTCTTTTGTAATTTGGGAAATCAGAGAATTCACTGATGAGGAGATGTTGCGGAGCTGTAATTTGAGGTAGAGGTTCTCCTTGAGTTGACAAATCAAGGGGTTTTCCAAGGAAACATGACTGCTTTGGTAACACGGCAGAAGTAAGACAGTGCTGGCTTTGCCCCTGTCTACTACCTTGGTGGTACTCTGTAGGAACATAAGGAATGATTGGAAAAGAGCCTGTTCCATATTAAATCGGGAGCAGCATGCTTGGGTGAAGATCACGAGACACCTGGGAATGATGAACCATCTCCATAGAAGAGGCAGTAAGGACTTCTGGGAAGTTAACTGGTGGTGTGGTTTCAGCTGCACAGTCTGCTCTCTGTATATGAGGGTTCTATATCCACAAATTCAAATTAATACAGGTTGAAAACATTCAGAGGGAAAAAAAATCTATTCTGGACTAGTACAAGCATTATTTTGTTATTATTCCCTAAATAATACAGTATAGCAAGTACTTAGAACTTACACAGTATTTGTACTGTATTTGTATCATAAGTGATCTGAAGATTAGTTAAAGAATATGAGAAGAGAATAAGGAGATAGCTCAGCCAATAAAGTGTTTGTCAATTGAATATGAGGAACTCACCTTGCTCTCTAGCAGCCATGTGAAGAAGGGTCCAGTGTTATGGCAGATGCCTATCATCCTAGTACTGGAGGGTCCCCAGTGCACATTGGCCAGCCAGTCTAGCTGAACCAGTAAACTTCAAGTCAGTGAGAGAACTTGTCTCAAAATACAAGATGGAAAATGACAGGGAAAGACGTGCGGTATCAAATTCCGAGCTGCACCCATGCTCACACAGCATACGAAGGCACATGTAGACCACATTCAAACATCATACATAGCATTTTATACAAGGAACTCGAGCTTCTGCAAATCTGGTGTTGGAGTCATTGTGATGGATGACTCTATTTGGGGAAAGTGATGTGGACAGCGAACTTAAGAAAGCAAAAACAGGAAAACAGAGAGAGAAAACAATCCAGTCACCATGGTGGCAGGGTTTTAGGTAGGAGAGAAACATGCCAAAAAATAAATAAAACAAAAGCTAAATCATCGTCGCAGTCAGCATTTTTATTCTTCCCAATTTAAAAGGAACTGGCTGGAATTTACAAAGCCAAAAGTCTGTCTTCAGACGACAATTGGAACAGAAAACCTGCCTTGCTTCCTTCTCCCGGGTTCTCTCTATGCCCTCAACATGTTAAAAATGCTCTCCAGGGAGCTAGGGTAAGTATCCTTGTAGTTAAGAGTCTGAGCAGGCCTTCCATGAGAAGCGGGACTTCTCAACGCAACATGATTACACTTCTGGGTCAGAAAGTTCCTTGTTATCATGGTTATCTTGTGCCTGCATGCTCAGAAGGATGCCTGGTACCCACCGTCTCACTGCATCCCTCAGCCAGTTGTGACAACCAGAAGTATCTCTAGGCATCGCTAAGGTTCCCGAGAGCAGCCCATCAAGTTCTGTGAGCATTTGTGCCAAGTTCTTTGCCTTGGTGGGTTAGTAGTGAGCCACTAGAAGAACTGATACAATGGAAAACACTGGGAACTGAGCGCTAAGCCGTAGTAACCTCTAGTAGGTAAAGGTCTGTGAATAAATTAAATATAAACTCCTCAAACGCCAGTCTCCCTGCTAAGAAGGTGACAGAAGTAATAACTACTTCTCAGAATTGTTTTGAATAGCAGATGAGACTGAGGGAGAGAGAAGGATGGTATTAGGGCTGTGGTAGTTGCTCAATAAATATTTGTTGACCTTAATACATTTTTCTTTGGTGCCTTAGAAGTCCCAGTCTCTGGCACAGCCTTAAGCCTAGACTTCAAGCTTTGTTTCTTTTTCAGGCAAAGTACCTGCAGGGTGCCGACCTGAAAACCAGTGACTCAGAATGCGAGCCCATCACTCATCAACAGCTTGGCTTGTAAACCCCTGGAATGATATTGTTCCTGGGAGTGCTATTTCCATGCAGAATAAGCCTTTCCCCCGTGGGTTGGTTGCAGCCATCCCACAAACCCCAGAGTCTCTGAAATGTGAAGTGGGAGTGGGAAGATTGGGAACCAGTGAGCCCACAAAGACTTTTTGAATGTGCATTTCCCTCCTGTTACTTTCTCTTTCTTAGTCTTCCTTCTCTTTACTGAGTCTTGATTCATTCCCTTCCATCTTTCCCACGTCCCGCCACTATCTTTGGAAGCGTGTTAGTTTCCCTTTTTTGTCTCTTCTCCAAGTTCTTGTCTCCTCTGCTTCCCAACATCTTTATCTTAACTTCTTGCTACATGTTCAGCATTTACATACTTTAAAAATCACGCACTCCGTAATCTGAAAACCTAAGATGCAAGCTTTGACTCTCTAACTGTTTTAAGCATACAAAATTATGAATGGCCTCAGGCCCCAAAGTGAGAAGATTTCCCGCACCTGCTCCAGCACATTCCCCTCACTTCTTATCTTTGTGTCACTGCTCAAAAGGAAAATTGATTACAACTGTGCTAAGTGCATTTTACATTTTAAAGATTATCCTTGTTCTATGCATATGAGCGTTTGCCTGCGTGTGTGGAGTACACCATGTGTCTGGCACCTGCAATGGGCAGAAGACGTGCCCAATCTCCTGGAACTAAAGTTACAGACAGTTGTGAGCTGCCACATGGGTGAGGAAACAGAACCTGCATCCTCTGTAAGGTCAGTAAGCACTTGTAACTCATGAGCCATCTCTTCATCTCCTCTCTGGGTGTATCTTCTCAGATGATTTAGGAAGAGCTGGTGGAGTAACATACAGACCTCGGATAAAACTCTGATGTATACTATTGCTGTTCCAGTACTTATTGGAGAGCCTAGCCATTCTTAACAAGAAAGGAAATGGAATAATTGACACCCATGATAGCTGGAACCCTGCTAAAAGACAGACAATTAGTAGCCCCCCCCCTCCTCCAGCCCCACCAGGATAATTCCTCCTTCCACTTCCTGGCTCCCTTTGCTTCTGCTTCACCCAGCATCCTAAGAGGAATCATCCTCTCCTTGATCGTAATCGTTCAGCTACTAGTGAGGGTGGTGCTTGAAAGAGAGGCTTGATAATCATCTTGGACAGGAGCCCAGGAAATCTGCCTTTTGCACACAGTAGGCATTCCTTGTGAGATTTAGGGGAGGCTTCTGCTGCTCCGCAGCCCAGAGATGTGGGTGGAATTTGTATCTTGAAACAACTCCCCGAGATTTCATCTTTAGTGCCTTGTATGACATGTATGCACACACCAAATAAACTCAACACATATAGGGACTTCAAAGAAGACCCGTGTTTGCTACTTTAACGCAGCGCTCCAACAAGGCTGCTAAGTAAGCCACAGCGATGATTTAGTTATGTCTGCCCTGGAAAGTGCCCACAAGTTTCTTGGGAAAGTTTACTGCTCTGTGTGAAGCCAAGGTTTGGGAGTTTCCATGGAGACATGCCTAAGACATTTGGGAGAAGAAGCATTATAGATGACAGGCACATATATAGGGGAGGTCCTACTTAATTATGGGAACTCGGACTAGACATCTACAAGGCTGCCCCCATCCAGTGGACTTCTGCTGGTTTCCTTCTCTCTGATTCCCAGAACCCTGTGGGCATCTTATTCTCTTCTCTATAAAGGTAATTTTCAAATCTCCCTCCGTTGATTGGGAAAACAGAACTCCATCAGTAGCAATTGAGTCCAGATGAGACGCTATGAAAGCTCGTTCTGTCGGTGCCAACTGAAGTTTACTGGAAAGGGGAGGTGTGCTGGTTTCCGTGTTATCTCCAGCTGATTTCGTTCTCCAAGGGCAGAGTTAAGTAGCTGCCAGAGATACCACGATTCTGGCAAAACCTAAATAATGCAAAGCCTGGCCCTTTCCAGAAAAAGGCTTGACCGATCTGTAGGAGGATTCACAGTGGGTCTAAAGGCACTCAGTGATGCCTTGAGAAAGCTGACCGGAACTAGGAAGGTTAGAGTATCATTGGCATGAGATAGCCCATATTGTCTTCTCCCACGGGACCTCCTCTTGTTTTAGTTTTTTTCTTCTGCATTTTTTTTCAATTCTTGGCCTGCTTCCCTCCTATTTTTTTCTTTCATTTCCATACCAGAATGATTCCTTGCCACCAAGCATTATTTTTAAAGAATAATTTATATCACTCTATGTAATGTCAGTGTAACATAAAATAATACTATTTTAAGCAATTCTCTGAGAACACCATACGTGTATCTAATGGATTATGGTCTCAAGATGAACAAGGAAGTCGAGATAGACACCACTACATGGTTTAATTCTGAACAGCAAGTACAAGGAGGAAGAGAAACACTACATCCCTACGAGCAGCAGCTTCTAGAGTGAGCCGGGCTTCCTTCTGACTCCTCTCTTTCTGCCCTCTTACACAATCGTAATGAATCCGTCCTCTCTGCCAAGCGTCTGTGATTTAAGCGGGCTGGCTTCAGCGCTTCTGTCATTACAGAGACACTGTCTGTAATCGGGCCTCCCACACTGCGGCGTGTTGGACACACTCGTAAATCATACCTGTGATTCATGGCCATCGGATCCGTGAAACTGCTCGAGAGAAGAGTCACTGACTATGTGGAAAATATTATTGCCGTCCTTTTTTTTTTTTGTAATCTTGTAAAAACAAAAAGTCAGGCCACCCCCAAAGTCTAATTCATGAGCGTAATTCTGCCTACCAGGTTTATACGTGAAGACTAATTTGACTTTTACAGCTTTTTTTTTTTTTTGATAGAAGCTTATTTCTGATTATTTCTGATTGGGAGTCTCACCTTCTAAAGAAGGCCTACACGGCCAGCATGGTGGAAGGAAACAATCTATGCCTTTAAAGATGGACTCTCGAGCTCTCCTGGCTCCCAGCCGTTTTACTTTGGTGCCTCAGTTTCCTCCTCTGCAGCATGGGCTTACTCATAATGTACTATGTCAATAAGGATTGAAGAGAGTGGTTTTCAATGCGAGCAACTACATCAGTCTGGTGGAGAGCAGGTACTTAGAAACAAATGGCCTTTTATGAAAGACACAAAAACACTGAGAGTCCTTGCTCTGGAAGGGCATGCGAGGCGCGTCCATGGAAGAGTCCATGAGGAAGCTACGCTTCCTGTCTCTGACTCAGCCACAAGCTCTGCTAGAGCAGAGAGTCATCCATTTGAAAGCACGGAAGGATGAGTCAGGGGACCTGGGACCTGCTTTACTGTGAATTTGCTCTGTGATTCTTGCATAAAGCCGTGGCTGAATTTCGGATACATCTCTAACATGAAAGCTGGCTTTTGAGGGGAATTTCTCTGAGGTTTTAGTACTTGATGGAAAGATGGTATGGAATTGAGGCAGTGGGAAGGCGTGTCTATTGATCAAAGAAACCCGGGATGTTTATGTTTTATGAAAAAATGAATAGACAGGGGAAGACCATTCTTGCTCAAGTACAGCAAGCACTTTGAACACGTCCTCCTATAATCAGTTACTACCCCTTCCCTGCTTCCTGTCTCACATCAGCTCCCCACACCCTTCACTTCTACTTCTATGCTGTATGTACATACATGCTTTTACATGGCTACAAAATCTAGGACCTGCATGTGACAGAACACACACACACTGTTTTTCTCTTGGAGGCCGAGATTCTTTAATGATTACCTGCACTCCTTTCCCTTTCCATGCAAACAACGTAGATACATTCTTCTGTATGGCTGAAGAGAAGTGGACTGTGTGTATACACTGCCATGTCTTTACTCTCCCTCCTGTTAGCAGACATCTAGGTGGGCTCTGCTAACTTACCTATTGTGAGTCATACTGCAATAAGCAGTCATGGTACAGCCAATGCTTTTTTTGAAAATATCACCTTGAAAAATAAAAACATATAGTGCAATTGTAGTCTTTTCTGGGCCACCACACATCTCCGTATGCTGAGTTTTCAAGCAGTCCCAGGATTTGGAAAAGATAAGTGTGCTGTAGGAAGGCAGACTTGGGACCGCGTAGCTTAGAACTGAATGCACCTGAACCCTAACCCAAGCCTAGCTGAGACTAACTTTTGCAAACTTTCTCCTTTCAGGAGAATCCTATTCAAAGCTTTGACTGGTTACCTTGACAACGTCAGGTGCCAGCGATTCACATTTATTGTTCGTGTGTTTTCCGTCTGATTGGAGGTCTGCTTGCTTTGCTCTGGGACTTCTCGGCATGGGGAATGCATTTGCCTAGAGCTATCTTTGTAACGTTCACTCTGTATTTTATTGAAGGAGAGTCCTCAATCAAGAAAAGTTCCCACATAGGGCAGGCACTCTGAGCTCTGAGTTTCCTGAGATGCCTAAAGACTTCCTCTCCGGAACCTTCCCTGTTTCTCTCAACAGGATGATCTGCCCTTCTCTGTGTCCCCAGGACACAGTCTTGTCTACTGCATCAACAGCCTGTCATGGGGCAATTCTGATTATGTATTTTTATCCATCTCTCCCACTGGGCTGTGAGATTCATCAAGACAAGAACTGCATGAACGCACACACACACACACACACACACACACACACACACACACACCACTCACACACTCACACGCATATGCATTTGAGTGTATTTTCAGTTCGGTTCAAATCTCCTTGAGATTTCGGACTCAGTGATCACCATATTTGACTCTGGTGCTGTCTCAAAGCCCTCCTCACAATCCTGACATTTCCCATTAATCACCTTCCCATAACCTCACTGGCTTTTTTGCTATTCTGACACTCATGGGGTGCACACCCGGAGGGGTACTGTCCCTCTTTCTGGAATGCTCTTCTTCTAGCAATGTAGGCTGATAGCAGCCTCTTCTTTCTTGGTTTCTTTTGTTAACTTTAGTTTTACTCAGTCTTTTCTGGGATGCCATCATCTCAATAAAACTGAATTTGTCCTGTGTTAAACTCTCCTGGCTCCTCCCTAAGTATTCTGGAATTCCCAGCTGGGGGACACTGTCAATCTTTAGCTTGCAATTTAGGATATTTTCACTTAGGATCTAACTCCCACTTCTAGAAAGGAATTTTTATGACAGAATAGACCTTTGGTTCACTGGTTAGATTGTTACTATACCTTTCCCATAATAAGAGACCAAACAACTTGAGGAAAGAAGGGTTTATTTTGTCTCAGAGACGGAGGGGGACACAGCCCATCGGAAGTGAACTAACCGGTCTTACCACGCTGATGGTCCTGAAGCAGCAATATGGATGTTCAGGCTCACCAGGCCTTCCTCCACCTTTCTCTCTTTCCTTCAACCCAGGACCCCCCAGCCCATGGGCTCTGGAAATCTGGGATCTGCACACAACCTCATAGATACACCCAGAAGTACTGATTCAAATTCTAGTCAAGGCACATCTAATCATCATAATGAATTTGCACCACCATGATGGTTCAGCAGATGAGAAGTACTTGTGGAAAAAGCCTGATAACCCAAGTTTGATCCCCAGAAAGTTGTCACCATGGCCCTCGCCTGCCCTCACATGCATACATCCCAGACACAAATATAATAATAAATAAACTAATAATAACTGGTTAAGTTGACAATGAACGCCAGTTATCATAAACAACATTACATGTTCCCAGGAGAGTAGCAGGCATGTAGCGAATGCTCAAACACTCTTGGTGGGTTGTGTTAGGTCTATTGACTACGTTTAATTGATTGAGGTATTAAGCCCCTCCAAAAGTGTCAGGCTGGAAGCTTCTAGCATTTTAGCTACACATTCTGGGCTTCTTTGTGTAGATAGGTCTCTAAGGAGGCAGAGTCCTAACATAGAGTTTGTCCTGGGAAAGCGACGACCCCTTCTACACAAGGATTTTGTTGCCTGTGTAAAATCTTGCTTATCTTTATCAAACATCTTCAAAACTGAATTTGCATTGAGTACCTCCAGGTCCTTGGAAGATGGGATGGATTGGCCTGCCTCGGAGATTTGGGGTCGCAGCAGGAGCCCTTTTCTTTGTCTTGTCCTCCTCATTTCTACTCCCCCACGTCTTTGGGTCATTGACTCTCCTAATCAGAATGAAGACAAAGCTACCAGTTGCTTCTAGGATTATTATGTAACCACGCTGAATACTGCCATGGCCCTTTGAGACTCGGCCCCTGACTCTGCTCAGGAGTGATAGCTCGGGGATTTTAAGTCAGCCAGTCTTTGAGCAGAAATGTTTATCATTTTTCTTTTTATTGTTTCTGGCTCCTCCCCTGCCTTTGAAGTCTCTGAAATCTTGAAGCATTCGGCGGGTCTCTGCACACTGCAGGTCTTCTGCCTGGAAGAGGGCCCCTGGCCAAGAGAAAGGAAATGGAGCCCCCCTCTCGGCTGGGCCCATAAAACAATCAGATTTCTCCACACGCCTGTCATCTGAAATGTGAAGCCTTGCTAAAAGTACAGATAATGCAGCGGGTGCCAAGAAGGCTTTCAAGAGAATGGCAAGTAACCCTCTCTTCTCCAGAATGAAGAGCTGTCTCCAAGGGATCGCAAGGGGAAGGGCTGCAGCTGGTTGTTCTCCACGAAATGCCTCATGCTCTCCGCTGGGCTGGTTGACGCCCGTTAGTAGTTTTTCTCTTTCATTCTTGACAGTCTCAGCTCCTATGGCTTCCTCACAGAGTAGGCAGACTCCTGTCTCTGTTCATCTCCTCATAGGGAAGGCAGACCCTTGTGTCCCTGCGTCTCCTCTCACGGGGAAGGTACACTCTGTGTCCCTGCTTTTCTAGTCACAGAGGAGGTAGACCCCCAGGTCCTTTTCTCTCTCTTCACAGGGAAGAGAGACCCTCATGCCTGTTTCTCCCCTGATAGGTAAGGTCGACCTTCATGTCCCTGCTTTTCTCCCCACAGGAAAGACAGATTCTCTTATTCCTCTTTCCCCTTCTCTCTTAAAGCCTGAAGGGACTCTTTTATCCCACTTCTCATTCCTTCCAGAACTCTTTTGATAATTTTCAAGAGAAGTGACTTGCTCCTGCTTCCACGTCATGGGGGGGGGGGGCGGTCCATGGATGTCCCATCTCAAAGCCAAGAGTAAACATTTGTGTTAAAGAGAAGTCATATCACAGGCTTGACTTTGAGCCCACATGAAAGAGCTCTGTGCTTAAACTGGCTTTATGCGCCCAAAGATGAGGTGGAAATCAAGACATTAAAACACTGTGGTGGTTGGGCTCATCCAACTCCAGTGTCAGTTCTGGATTTTAAAGCACATCTTTTTTACTTTCTCTTTGTTTGCTGCCTTTCCCACACAGTCCTCAGAGCTCACTCGCAGCCTCCTTGCAGCTGACAGGGACAAGAGGAGGCACGCCTGCCTGCTGAAGTCAGCCAGGTGAGGTGAGTGTTAGCAGGGCTCAACGTGGCGTCATGAAGTGCCATTGTAAGGAGTGGAGGGGCAGACAGGGTGACAGATGGCTGCCTGGTGTGGACACATGGTAGAGCCGAGCCCACCCGTCATGTGGCCCAAACCTCCAAGGACACTCAGCCCTGCGCAAGAAGAGCTGGGTTAGAAGCTGGGTGGGTCAGGTAACTGACGAAACTCCAGCTGCTGACAAAATAGGGAGTCACTTTCCTGCCAGCCTGGTGAGTCGGAGAATTCTGGACCTGCATCTGGTCCGACTTTAATTCCTGCCGTTCTACAGAGGGACTCCATGGAGTAGTTAGAAGGGCTATTCTGAAGAATGATAAACGTCCCAGGAGTTGAAAGGGTCATCCAGAAGATTCCTTGTCAGTTACCAGTGGAAATGCAGAAACCAGGTACCAAATCATGCCCCTCCCATCTCTGTAGGCATGGTTGTAGCACTGTTGAGCCTCCAGTCCCCAGAGGCAACCTAGTCTAGAAGCCTTCCTCGTGTTCTTAGACTGCTCAGATTAATAGAATTGTGCAACAGGAAGTTCTGAATGCCCATTGAATTGAAAGCCTCCTCTTGAAATAACTGAGTTCCCATGATGTTATTATAGTCAGCCCCTCCTTACGAATAGATTTCATATCTATGCGTTTAACAGATGTGGATCAATCATATTCAGGAAATAGTGCATCTGCACTGGGCCCTTCTTCCCTTTGGCCAACAGCACAGTGCATGACTGTGAATACCCCTCCACACTGTGGCAGGCATTGTAAGGAACCCAGAGTGTGTGTGGCATGCACAAGAGAATACTGATGGAGCATGTTCAAACGCCATGACCCTTTATGTAAGAGACTGAGCATCTGTGGATTTTGTTATCTGCATGGGATTAGCCTCCCACAGAATTTGAGGGTCCACTGGAATTCTCAAGAATCCCCAGGCAATAAAATTTTTTTCTATGTATTTGAGAAGGGGGCTAGCTGTCCTCACACCTAGTAGCCAGAGCTCAGAGCAAAGGCTACTGCACAGAATCCTGGCCATTTTGCGCTACCTCAACCCTGAGTGATATTGAATAAGTAATGTGAGCACCCACTCCTGAATTCCTGGCACTGTAGGTCCACAAAGTCCCTTTACGGCACTGGCAGAGATAAGGAGAAGCTTGATGTCCAGTCTGTAGCCCATGTCAGGACCCCTGCCTTGTTCCTTCTGCAGAGAAAAAGGGTTACATTATTCTTCAAGTAGGGATACAAAGTCCCCCTTTTGGACTGGCTGGGTCCCTCCACACTATTAGAGTAAGATCACAAGCGTGAAAACTGCGTGTGCGGACACACACATACACACATACCACACACACACATACACAAACAATTTTGTATAAAGCATTTGAAATAATTTGTTGACTTGGGTCACTTTCTTAAAAGCAGACTTGGAGGTGACAATTCAAAAGCAAGTGATGTATTAGGACATGTTCCCAGGAGAAGAGAAGGATAAGGGGATTCAGGACAGGAAAGCCGAAGAAGCCAAGCCAGGGAGTGACATCAGGCAGTATGTAGCTTCAGCCCCATCCCAAAGGGAGGCTTTGGAGAAGAAATTACATCCTAGAATTGATCCAGACATGAGTATAGAGAGCCAAGGGCTCTGTTTTTGCACTCCTGCCAATCCCTAGGGAGAGGGAAAAACAAAACAAACAAACAAACAAACAAAACCTCTTAGGTTCTAGAGTTGTCTGGACAGCTGGGTAAAGTGTCTCTAACAGCCCCATAGCAATCACCTGTAGCCAGAGAAGAGGTACGCAGCAACACAAGTGGGACTAATAGAATCTATTCAGGGCAGCAACGTGGCGATTCATTCCACCATGGCGTTCTCAAATAAGGACTTTTATTAGCTTTGGAATTTATGGCCTTCCACTCTGTGACTTTGTCTCTCTCTATGCTAAGAAACAACCTACCATCTCTTTCAAGATTTTTTAAATAACCTCTGCGGTGGGTTTGGTCAGGAAGATCCTGCCGCATCTCAGGTTCTGTTGAGTTGGTGGAGCCACATGGCTCTTTGCTGTATATTCATATTTTGATGAGTATTATTCAAATAAATCTTTTAAGTGAATTAATTCTACAGAAGTCGCTGCCAAATCCTGTTTGGTGAGTTTCCTCGTGCATATGAATTTGGTCACGTCCCTTCTTTTACTAGTCTTTTTCTGTATAGCTCACCATCAATTCAGCCAAATCCCCTCCCAAAAGAAGACAGAGATTTCTATGAGCAAACCTAGAGCCCAGCAGTCAAACGCTGGTCCTGCCTCTCAGAAGGTGAATTTATGTAAGCAAAATCTCCCAATGATGACAAAAATTTGAATAAAACTCTTCACACCTTCTTTACAGTAAACAATTCAAAATTCAGCAGATGGCTAAGTCAGGCCTTTATCTTTATGGATATGTTTTTATTTAATTTTCAATAATAACTTCTAGAGTCCTGGTTCTCCATCATTTCATGCCCAGGAATCCTTTTTACATGATAAAGAAATCCAATGTGAGGCTGTTTTTCCCTCTTTCTCTCTGTCTCTGTCTCTGTCTCTCTCTTTCTCTTTCTGTCTCTCTTTCTCTGTCTCTCTTACTCTGTATCTCTTTCTCTCTGTCTCTTTCTCTGTATCTCTCTGTCTCTCTTTCTCTGTCTCTCGTTCTCTGTCTTTCTCTGTATCTTTCTCTCTGTCTCTTTTTCTGTCTCTTTCTCTCTGTGTATCTTTCTGTCCCGCTTTCTCTCTGTCTCTTTTTCTCTGTATCTCTTTCTCTCTCTGCCTCTCTGCCTCTGTCTCTGTTTCTCTCTTAACTAAAAGCATATGATCTTTTCTTCTCCTCAACTCACAAACAAAACAAAAGCAAGCAAACAAACAAGCAGAAAAGCAGGCTGGGGGCATGATCCAACCAGTAAAGTGTTTGCCTTGAAGCTCCAGGACCTGAACTTCATCCCCAGAACTCATACACAAAGCTGGGCATGGTAGCCCACACTTTCAATCTCAGCCCTGGGGAAACAGAGACAGGCAGATGCCTGAAGCTTGATGTCCAGCCACTGTAGCTTTCTTTGTGAGCCCCAGGCCAATAAGTGACCTTGTCTCAAACCAAATGGTGGACAATACCTGAAGAATGGCATCTCGAGTTGTCATCTAGCCTCCACATGCATACGTTTGTATGTGTACATAAACACATGGAAGCACACAGCAGTACACACACAGAGACATACATGCACACACACTAGATAAAACTCTAAAAAGCAGGGCTCTTGAGCCACAGTCAGCCTGCTGGTCTTGTATAACTAGTTATAAGAGTCAGTCCTGTCTCCCTTGTCACCTGTACTGATCTCAGGTAGAAGCAGACCTTTAGTGAGAGTGGCCTTGCTCCTACTTCTGCCCTTCTTTCAGTGGCCCCCATTCTGTCAAATGTGTTCCTCTACACTATCATTCGAAGCTGCTTCTCCGTTTGTTCCACTGTTCCTGTGGTTAAACATGCACACCTACCCACAAAGACTAAAGACATAGTTTTGTGTTTTCCCAATGCACCAAGCGCTTTCTATGTGTCATCTTATTTGACTCTGCATAAAGTGCCCTGGGAATAGTATCATTCCCCAGGAAGACTGAGGTGCGGAGTTAGTCAGTGTCGCTTCCAGATGACATGGCTGTGAGCACAGCACAAGGCAGCACTGAGTCCACACTGACATAGCGAAGTCTGATGGCGTCTACCCCAGCCTCTATTTCCAAGAATACACTTTGGGTCGTCAGCTCTCACAGAAATGCCGCAGGATGTCAAATAGTTTTGAGGGGCCTAACAAATTGCCCAGTAGTTTGAAAGCATTTGGTATTTTTGTAGAGGACATGGGTTTGACTCCCAGCACCTATATAGTGGCTAACAACTCTCTGTAACTCCAGTTTCCTCTGAGGATACCAGGAACACATATGATTCATACACATACATGTACATAGGCAAAACACTCATACACATAAAATAAAACAAATAAATCTAAACATTTTTAAAGTCATTTTAAGCCTTTAAATTGGTGATCCAACTATGAGGGTAGAAACTCTTGATTTACATAACTCTTCAAAAAATCAGCTAGCAAATGCTTAGGGATATCTCCTCCTATATTTGAAAATATCTGTAAGAAACCAACTGGCATTATTGTCAGTCATGGGTTAGACTGAAAGAACTCTTGTTTATGATTTCTAAGGGATTATTTAGTCATCCAAGGACATGAAAGCCGGTTTAATGCATTGTTCAATCAAATGACAGTCCCTAGAGCTTGCAACTCAAAATGTCCCTGTGGCGAAATCATTGTTAGTCACCTGCTATAACTTCACTGGAATGGGCTGTGACACAGAGCCTATAAAAGCAAACGTAGCCTTGTTAAGATATTTGGTCACATAATGTCGGGCCTCATGTGTGGATTCCGCCATGAAGAGAAAAGCTTAAACTGGATGCTTTAAGCAGATTGTGAAACTCGTTTCTAGAAACCCAACTTTTCATTGAACGCTCTTTAAAGTCACGCTAATGTACTTCCGACAGTTGTAACAACAACGTGTGAGTCACACGTATGGTTTCGAGATTCCTCAACTGGCTATGAGGCTGCTGATGCAATCAGAAATCACCTCTGGGTCTCTGAGACTAGAAGACTGAGTCAAGAAGCTGCTCAGCCAATGGGATTGCCACTTTCCATTATGGCAAGTACCCGTACCCCAGTATTCTTAGACTCATGATCTCTGTGAGAAATCAAACATCAAAATCCTCTTTCCATTTGAAATGTGTCTCTATTACCAAGGAAATATTTCTGGGATTCAGCCTGCAAGGCTACCTTGATTACAACACACTCTGCACATCAGTCTAAACCAGGAGAAAGAACTGCGGGAATGAGCGTCTGGCAGATTTTTGCTTGAACTCCAGCTCCAGTTTCCTGGCTGAGTGATTTCAGAAAGGTTGCTTCATCCCCTTGAGCCCTTGGTCCCCAACCTGCCAAAGCAGGAAATGATCCTGACCTCAGTGGGCTGTGAAAGCATAAAGTTCTTCACTGAATGGCACCCTACCAAACAGTAGCGGTGGGGTGGTGGGGGGGGGCGTCCAACATGGGCCTCTAGGGAACCTGGTGACTAGTCTTCTTACTTTTAAACACAAAGTGGTCAAAACAAGAATCAGTTCTGGCTCTGGGTGTTCTTCTTTCTGCTTTGTCTCCAACTTCTAACTGAGGGGTCATTCAACCTTCCCAGGTGCACACAGAAAGCAAGGGGAAAGTGACAGAGATGGGAATGCAGAGATAGAGCATGCCGTCCACCCTGTCCTGGGGATGCCAGTTGTCAGCAGCAAGATTGTGAGGAAGGAGGGTGTGACTGAAATAGAACGTTGAAAATCGTAACGAGGCCCGTTGCCATGATTCAAGAGGAGCATAGAAATACTACAGCTTCAGATGGGCAGAGAAAAACCAGATGAAGGCGTCATGAGATTTCCTAAGTGCGAAACAACCCACTGGGTTGGAAAGAATAAGACCCTTTACAGCAGAAGAGACCAGAAAAGGTTTGCTCTGAGGAGCACTTTGTAATGCCAGCGTCAGCAGCCTTCTTTGGCCTCTCACTGACCCTGTGGGTCAGAAATGAAGGGATAATACACAGAAGCCCTGGACCATCTGAGAATTCTGTGTGATCATTCTAGAAAGAAAATCCCCGGCTGTTCCCGAGTTAGACATTTTTTAATTGCTTTTTACTGTTGTATGTGTGTGTAGTAGGTGTGTGTGTGTGTGTGTGTGTATTATTGCTATCGCTTTTCATTGGTGTACATTAGTTGTAAAAAGTGACCAGTTTTATTAGGACATTTTCACAATGCAATATGTGTAAAGTAGATTGATTGTAATCTTTCCCTATCTCACTCTCCCGTCTCTCCTCACCATCCTGCTGGTCCCATCTCTACCCAAGTACTTGAACTCTTCCTTAATTGTATCATGACATTGAATTATATCTAGCAGATGTGGGGAAGAGCACAAGGTATTACACAGCCCACAAACTTTTTGCAGGTTGTAGTTCTACTCCAAACAGAGCAAGAGGGAAAATATTAAAACACGAGACGTCCAATGAAAATGCTGAAATTGAGCTCAGTAGTGTGAAGTGACCCTGTTTCTAAAGGTCAAATGTTGTAGGAGGCTGCTTGTTCATTTCCCGACCACTCAGACTCCTGAAATAATCACTCAGAAATCATATTATTTGCAATACTGTTTGGCCAATAGCTTCAGCGTATTTCTGGCTAACTCATATCTTAAATTAACCCATCTCCATTAACCTGTGTTACACCACAAGGCTGTGGCTTGCTGTGTAAAGTTCCGGCATCTGTCTCAGGTGAGGCTACATAAATTCTCTCCAACTCCGTCTCCTTTCTCCCAGCATTCAGTTTAGTCTCCCCACACCTGCTTCTTAGATCTATTCCCCATGCAGGCCAAGACAGTTTTTTTTTTATTAACCAATAATATTCATAGCATACAGAGAGAAATCCCCACATCAGTTGAAGAAGAATTTTTTGAAAACTGGCATCTTTGTCTTACTGAAGGATGGTATGCAAATGAGAAAAAGCTTTTTCATGTCAATAAGAATAAATGCTTGCCATGCTCTCAACAGCAGTGTAATTTGTATTAATCTTCTTCTCAACCAAAGAGAATGGATATTGTTAGTATCTTCTCAAACTTTATCTATTTTTTTGTCATATGAACTTATATTATATTATAATATATTATAATGGCATTTTCAATAACAGTGTGTTTTGACTGATTCTTTCCTCCTTCCTCTCTCTCCCCCATGTCTTCTCCCTAAACCCCCAAGTCTACTTTCTGATTTCTCATCACATGCGTCCTTTGTACTCCCCTACTCCTTCCTCAGCAACTCTTTACCTCCATCAATTTCCTTTCCAGCTTTTGGGGGGCTTTGTTTACATTTGCACCCATTTATAAACACACATACATACACCACACATTAGGATCTACTACATAGGAGAGAGAACAGGTAGCTGTTGACTTTTTGAACTTGGGTCACTTTGTTAAATTTACTACCCTCCAGCTTTATCCATTTTCCTGTGAGTCTTTCTAAATGAGGGCTAGGAGCCTGTGAGGCACTAAGAGTCTAGCCCAGGACACTCAACTTCCAAGTGGCAGCATCAGGACTAAACACATCCTGATGTGTCCTAGAGGAAACACATTGGCAGATTTCAATTTTTGCATTGAATTATGGGAAAAAGTCACCTGTGGTATGGGGCAGAGATTCTGAGGGAAGAAAAAAAGTTGCTCAAGATTCTTGTGTGACTTCTCCAAGGCCGTACAGATAGAAAGGGAATGGCAACGTTCAAAACTTGTTCAGAGCTGGCCAAGAGCTGGACCCCAAACCCTTGAGCCAAGAATAGGACAGAACAATTTCTGTCTTCATATCTGAGATCACAATTTCTGAAGCCAAAAAAAGGAGGTTAGTGCGAATCTTAATTTCCAGCAAGCGAGTCACTATCATCATACAGAAAAGCTCACAGCAAATCGAGCTGTTTTGCTTAATGCCAAACTCATCCACTTAGTTATCCACCAATGCATGGTCAGTGCGTGAGCGTACATGAGTGTGCCAGAGAGCCATGTACACAGAATAAGCAGAGACTTACAGAGAAGTCTCTGCTCTTGTATTCTTTGCAAAGCCTTCCAAACACCCTCTTCCCCAGGCATACTTCCCCAACATTGAAAGAAACAGAATTGATCTTTAAATCTCCATAGTTTCCTATTACCTTCTACTGGAAAGCTCCATTGTATTAAACATAATCCACTGTTGGTGTGCTTGTTTGTTTTTAAGGTTCTAGAGAGTTGTGAGTCCAATAAGGCTGACCTAAAGTGACAGTTTGACTAATTCTTCATGCCCTCTCCTTACTACCTTGGGTTCTTAACATTTGTCCTGAGCTACTGTGACTATAGACAATGCCATTGTGTGTCCTCAGAGCCACGGCAGGTGCCTGATGACTTCTCAAGCACAGAAACCTCCACAGGTCTCTTTGGAATAACCTTAGAATGACATGATCTCAATTGTTCCCATGGCGGCCATCGTAACACCTCCATGGCTTGAAAGAGCCAACAAATTGAAAATCCTCAAAGCATTGACTGAAGCATATCTCACTTGACTTCCCTCAAATGTACAGAAAGACTGGAAAGAAGCAATTATTGGGTACGATGACTGGCCTTTAGCCGTTGCCAGTTGACACTGCCAGGTCCTGAAGGACTATGATCTAATTTCCACTTCAAGGAGACTACAAACAAATGTAAACAATCAGTTTCCAAGGCCACTGTCCAAGTCCTGCTGTCCTAGCCCCCCGCTGCACTGCAATGTATGTCTCGGTATCCTGGTAACTGCTGGAGGGATGCTCTCTGTTGAGATGACCAGTACAGATTGCAATCTCAAGAGCAGGGTGGGAATAAGCACATCTTTTTACAGTTAACAAGATCTTACTTGTTAACAGAATCTCACCCAGTACCTGTGATAATGTCAGAAGGCAAATTCATATTAAAATGTAAACTATCATGCCACAGACAAACACACTAAAGTATGCAGTTTCAAGACTGGAGTTAGACAGTCTGCCAACTACAGTTTTCCTTCTCTGCTTTATCACAAAATGAGGTTATTAATCTAATAAGAAGCTCGTACTTGGAAGTTCTTCGTGAGGGTTAGGTTCCACACATAAACACAATATCTTTTTGGATCTATAGGCATACACATACATATATACATGCACACACACATACATGCATATGGCATCTAATCCTGTGTATGACATAAAGTAGTCCCTTAGTAAGAAATATTTTTCTATGTAAAGTAGCATTGTATAATGGTTCAGCTATGGTTTCTAAAACCAGGTCAAATAGCTTGAGATAGTATCCTAACCTTGGGCTGTGTACTTATCTTCTCTGTGTATGAGTTTCCTCATGTGGAAATTGGAAAATGTTTAAAAGTTCTATAGTGATACTAGAAGTGTTCTGCCAATATAAGATAGATATTGGTGGAGGCACAATATAAGGGAAATAATAAATATTATATAAATAAATAATAAACAATAAATAAACCACCACCTTTGTGAGGTGGGAACTCCTCCCCAGCTCCAGACTTCATACAAGGACTTCTCAGACACATGAGAAGTGGAAGTTTCAATTGCATTCTGAAACTCAGTTACTGATAAAAATACAACATGAAAATGTTCTACACAGAGAATCGTTGCCATCATGTTGAGCATGAATATTGGTCTATTTGACAAGCATCTCGAGGCTTTGAAACTCAATGTTCAGTTCTGTGTCACCCTGTGCCACCACATCAAAGAACTTGGCACCTTTCAGGATATTGTATGGGACCTGCCACAGCATGCTCCTGCACCCTAGGCTCTAGGACAGAATGACATCTGTCTCTTATCTTGTAGGGCCAGTTTTGCCTCCTTCTCCACCCTAAGACCAGTCTCCTGTGAGAAGTTCCTCCAACAGAGGCTCTGGGATGGGAGTAGCAATGGTTTCTAGTTGCCTTTTCTTTTCAGGGAGGTCACATAAAAGGCATTATTAGTCCTTTTAGGAAGGAAACAAATGCTCCAGATGTGGTTCTTCAAGCTCCTGACATATGGGTGATGGAGGAGTGTCTATGTGTTACTTTCATTGTTAATAAAGATACTGCCTTGGCCCTTTAAGAGAACAGAAAATTAGGTAGGCGGAGTAGACAGAACAGAATTCTGGGAAAGAGGGGGAGACGATTCAGGCAGTCTCCATAGTGAATCGCCATGATTCTCCTCTCTGAGATGGACGCAGGTTAAGATCTCTCCTGGTAAGCCACCCCTCATGGTGCTACACGGATTACTAAATATGGGTTAAAGGAAGATGTGAGAATTAACCAATAAGAGGCTACAGATAATGGGCCAGGCAGTGTTTTAAAAGAATACAGTTTCCGTGTAATTATTTTGGGTAAAGCTAGCCGGGTGGCGGGATACAGCCTGCCGATTCTTACTACAAATTGGCGCTCCAACGTGGTGACTAAATCCACGTAAAAACCTGAAAAAGCTTTAAATAAAGGAGAGAGAGAGTTTAACACAGCTTTTTGAATCCCAATGCATTTTACTGCCAAGAATAAGAAATGGGAGGAAAAATAAGTTTATGTGTGTGTGTGTGTGTGTGTGTGTGTGTGTGTGTGTGTGGCAAAATGTTATTTCCATAAACCCCCAAATGCTATACAAATCACTGTCTTTGCAGTCCAAATGGTATATGAAGACACTGCCTTTGTATGATATTAGGACTATCACAGAATGCTTTGGTACTTCTTTCCTATGCTTTGTTAAAACAAGGCAGAGCCTCGGACTATGAAACATTGATACGAATACTTAGTCATATAGACCATGACAGGATATATAAAATAAACAGAAATACCTTTTCTTAATATAGTTTTAGAATTTGGCATCTATTGTGTGTCAAAATAAATAGAGTTAATAGTCTAAAACCAGCAGTACTACAATAGAGCAACACACGCTGACTACACAGGCTTCATGCCAGAAAGAAAAGGATAGTTCAATACAAACATGTTAATGTCCAGATTACATCATATGGTTAAAATGGGGAAAACAGAGCAAAATAAAAACAAAGAAACCCAGAAGATCATCCCGGTTAAACTTGTCATCCTGTCTTGGTGTACAAAGTGATAATTCTTACATGGCAATGAATATCAGAAGTGAAATTCAAGTAAGCATCAAATTCAAGAATACACAAATACCCACTATCAGCTGTTACTATTAAATATTCTTCTACAAATTCAAGTCAGTGAAATGAAGTACAAAAGGACAGAGCTATTAAAAGGGGCTCACTATTTTGTTTTTTAATAGTGAAAAAAATTTAGACTTCCGAAACATTACTGACTACAAATAAATATGTAAAACTCCAGTAACTTCCCCCACTTAGTTACAGTAGGTAATTGGAGTGCTAATAGAACCACAAATTCATTATGAAGGTCAAACATTACAAGCTCTATCAAAATAGTTTAATAGCATCATGTAACAAAGCCCTCCCAAACTGAAAGAGACCTAGATGCAACTGCAATAGCTGAATAACTCTAAGAAGAACACACAGGAGCAATTATTCATGACTTTGGGTCATACAGAATCTTCTTTTTCATGGCACAAAAAAGTCAAAACTTAGAGACTGTGGATAAACCAAATGCCATGTCACTGAACCATGTTACATGTGCTCATCAATGTCAGACCTTCTAGATGTGGGAGTAAAGCTGAGATACACGGTAGAGCCAGACCCTGGCCATATCACTGTGGCTGCCATGTCAGAGGACAGAGAATGTCTGAAGGGGAGAAAATCTGGGGCTGTTGAGTTAGTCTATAACTTAGGGTAGGGAGAGTCAACCAAGTGGAGAAAGATAGTATAAAGTCATCCTTTGGAGATAATTAAGAAAAACCCAATCTCTCCATGCAGTCACAGACTAAGCCTATAGTCTGTTATGGGGACATACAAAACAGAGTAGCTGAGAAATCTAGAATATTCTCAGTACTGTCTTAAAACAGAAATCTAGACTATTTTCACCATCCTCTTAAATCTTCACCTCCAGGTCCCGCTTCATTGACTTTTGCTAGAATATGCAGATAAAAGTTACATGAAAATGTAATTTATGAACCCAAAAGACTCCTGGGTGGTGTGCTACAGTAGATGGTATGTTTAGGATGTCAAAAGCATTAGTGTCATGATCTGGACAAGTCACTTCACAAGCTTGAGCATCAGTCTATTCCACCGAAGAAGAGGGAGGAGCCTCTACCCTCAGGACTACAGCAGGACTGGGGAGAGCCTGGCACTGGCTGCAGTCAGCCAACATGGCTCTTCTCCCATCTTCTCCTCACTGCTACATCCATCCAGCCTGCAGACTTCAAGCAGTCCTCCATGTGTGTTCTGCAGCTGCCCTCCCATGCCATTATTCTCAGGGGAGATACAAAGAAGCCACTGTGACCTGTCACTGATGGGTTGCACGATCAGTCCATACCCTTCATCTCTGCCTTAGTTAATGGTCTAGTTAGCAAAACTACATCTGCATTTCTAACTCAAGTGATGCTTGCATAAGCTCAGAGACGTTGCTAAGTCCTTTACTGCTGAAAGTGTCAGACAGCTGGCACTCTTGATTTCATCCCTCTACTGGTGCTTCTCTTCCTGAAGTGACAGATTTACGTGCTTAATGCTCTGCTTCTAGAGTCTGCCTCTGTCTCCTAAGGAGAGGGAGTGGATGATCATGGGTAGCTTCCTATTAGATCTGAGCTAGCCTTGTGCGGGTTCTTCTTCATTTGAGAAAGAGGCACGCTGATCCCAGAATGGTTCTTGGCAAACAATAGGTGATATGGGAGTCCCCTCAGTGTGTTGTGACTACCTTTAACGAATAAAGAAACTGCTTTGGACCTATACCAAGGCAGAACTTAGGTAGGTAGGGAAAGCCAGACTGAATGCTGGGGGAAAAGAAGGGCGGAGTCAGAAAGAAGCCATGAGCCTCTGGAGACAGATGTGCTGAAACTTTGCTGGTATGCCATGACCTCATGGTGATGCACAGATTAATGGAAATGGGTTAAATTAAGATGTAAGTGTTAGCCAATAAGAAGCTAGAGCTAATGGGCCAAGCAGTGATTTAAATCATATAGTTTCTGTGTGATTATTTTGGTCCTGGGCTGCTGGGACGAACAAGTGGCTCCCTTCATACAACAAACAGGCAGATGAAGCAAGGCAAGAAGAACAGAGACACAGCAAAATCCCCCACTGTAATGGCTTCAGTTACTGCTCTTCGGTTATAAGCTGAGGTCTCCAAGAAAGCAGTTGTCTCTGCCAGGTCACTGCCACCTCTGCTGAGGTGTTACCTATGAATGGATTCTTCCCATGATTACCTGAGAAGGTAGAGCGTGGTTTAAGACAACATGCCTCCTCCCCAATGAGTCCATGAGTGTTCCCCAGCTGTGATGGTTATTTCTGAGTCACTCCATGAAAGGTTGAAAGCACCTCGCATGACCAGGCCCCATGTTGGGTTTTGGTAACACAAAAAAGATGAAGACTGAAATGATGTCACTGCCAATACCATAGCTTGAAATGTAGCAGAGAATGGGCATAACTAGTGTGGGCAGAAAATGAACATGGGAAAAAAAGTAATAGGCATTTAATTCTGCTTTCCTGAGACCTGTCTCAAAAGCTTCACTTCCTGAGTCTCGCCCATGCCATGGAAGCAGTAGTGGAGTTTGTAATACAGGGGGTGATTTGACCTCGATCAGTTTTAGAGCGATAGTTCATCGCTAATCATTTCTACCAGTATCTGGTGTCTTCAGAGGCTGGGTACAGGCATAGGCAAATCTGTGCCTCCTTGCTCAGAGCAAGCACATCGTCTTCTAGGTGAAGGGGTACCAGCTGATACTGCAAGCTTTCCCCACACTCCTGACAGAGTTCCATCTCTGACCTGGTCTGATGTCACTTCTTGGGTATATGCTAAGGATGTATCCTTTCAACTAACCTTCTAGAGAGCTGAGTCCTACTCTGACTCAACACCCTTCTAGCAGTGCATGGATAGGCCCACAATCAGCAATGCTAATTGAAGTAGGAGAGATTCTGGTTTGGGCTCATTTCTGGAGAACACATCCTAACAGATCTTTATAGCATATGATAAAATAGTATATCCCTGTAGGGTAGACTCTCAAACTCTATATGAGTTTGAGCCTAGTAAGGTGCTACTTATTACCTCTGTCAGACTTCCAGGCAGAAAGGGAACAACCAGAGCAAGCGAGCAGAGTGCCTAGAACATGGTAGGTATCTTTCATTCGTAGATAGGAGCCCATCAAGAATTAGCCTTCTTGTTGGGCATGCACCTAGCCATCTGTGTAGCCTCGCCAAGTGACCATATCATACAAAGCAGTCCCCTGTTTGTTCTGAGATCCAATGCTAAGACACAGAAGAAATAATTTGGATTGTGTTTTTCATGATCTGTTGGTCCTTCTTCCTGGTTCACCAAACCCCTTCATTTGTTTAACATCATACTTTTCATCTATCTCTTAAAAAGAAACAAATCTTATTCCTCATGGGCTTAGCCTTGGCTTTAATTGCTTTCCCAATAACTCACTCCACGTGTTTATTTATCTTGCAGGATCCAGTTCTCCTGGGGGGTCTGACTTGATTTGTTCTTAACAAGCATCACTTAGGCTGACCTGCAAGCCAGGTCCTAAGCAGAGATCTGGAAAGCATCTCTTGCCTGCCTGTCAATACCTTTATCATCCCCAGCATCACTGGCAGCTCCTTAGCATCTAATTGGGGGCGAAACCAGGACGTGTATCTTCTAAATCTGCATAATCCTCACAGTCACCCAGAGGCAGAATCACCCATGATGTCTCCATTTATACTTGAGGAAAATCAGCCTCAGCTGGGAGAAGTTAAGAAGTCAAGGTGAACTTGAGCCTTTTGGAATTGCCCTGTGACCCATTGAGCAAGAATGGCAGACTGCCTCCTGGCTTGAAATGATTCGTTGATACTGAACGTTTTCCTATGCCAAACCCTAGTTAGAATCTTAACAGAACTCCTTTGTAAAGGAAAGGGAGATGCTCCTCCACCCCGTCACTCAGAAAGTAGAGCCCATTGAGGCCAAACCAAGCCATACAAGAAAACTGGTCACTTCCAATGTGGATTTCATAAATTTGTGTGGATATTTCATATTTGCTTGGAACCTCTTAGTGTGCCTCTCTCACACACACTGTGTGTCTTTATCATAGTAACTCTTCAACGTCATTAAAGACAGGTATCACCAGGCTCATGCATTAATGCAAAGGTTTATGCTGTTCCGTAGCTATCAGCTGAGTGTTTACCTTAGCCAAGCTCTATGCTAATCCACAGAAAATGCAATGTGAATAACACCTGCGTGACTCTCAGGAAGCCTGGTCTACGGTGTATACAATTCTCCTGAATGGCAAGGAGCATATTCTACAGGAAAATGAATCCACTCACCATAGAGGTGGAGCTATCAAGACAAGGAGCTTTTACCAGCACATCCCACAGACCCGCCCAGTGGCCAGCCTTAGTTGACTCCAGATGCAATCAAGCCGACCATCAACATTAACTGTCACAAACCATTTTGAAGAGCTCTTTACAGTTCCCTCAGAAGGTCCCAGGAGCACCCAACCTCCGCTGCTACTGGTCACAGTTTCCGTGGAGATATGACCAAGTACCCACTCCCTCCAACCATAGACCTGGGAAACAGTTTCAAAGCCAGTTTGGTGAGCCAACAAGTTACTGGGCTTACTTACAGGAATATGGGTAAAGGCCACTGGGGTGGCAAGCCAGCTGCCATGCTTGAGTGACACCCTCCCCAACGTGCAGGGATGGGGGCGTTCCTTCAGTTAACCCCCCTCTTCTATGTAGTCTAGCAAGTGCACAGACATGGGCAGCTGAGGGGTGGAGCCAATGACTATAATCTCAGAAGATGTGGGTCTAAATGATTTTCACCCCAATTCCTTGTACGAGAAAATGTTCATTGGATCCCCTCTTCCTAGTGCTTACTGTGGATAGCCACAGAAACATAACAAGCTAGCTTGTTATGCGTGGAGGACAACGTTCTACAGCAAGTGACGATCAGCCACCTATGTCACCCACCTTTTATATCGACCTTTGACCTTTGTCCTTTCCTCCTAGCTCTCTGGCTCTTATTCATGGAGACTGCATCCCCAGAAGCAAGGGTTTTCCCCCAACATCATCTCGGGCTGTTTCCTGGAGGATCTGGTTTTAAGAGTTCCCTCCCTGTTTTTTTGAAAGGAAAAGCCCACCTCTGTCTGTTCTTTCTGTTGTTGCCTCTGTTTGATGTTGCTTTCAAACAAATGGGCCCACTAACTAAAGGAACGAGACAGAAAGACAGGAGAAAGAAAAGGGAAAAAGGAAAAGAAGAAGCAAGGGAGGCAAGTTCTAGCCTTCTAAACAAAATCTGTGGCCCTCATATTGGCGTTTAAGGTCCTTCAAGCCCATGAAGTATATTTTTGGAATATCACCTCGAGGTGTTTTTGAAGCAACCCAACCTGTACACAGACATACCTCAGACTGGCATTGCTTTTGAAGCAAGACCATCCTGTGCCTCCTTTTAAATTCCTGCACACACTGGTCTTACTGCCTGCTGGCCTCTTACTCGTTGACTGTATCCCAACATGAGTGCCCCCTTCCCTATGGTACCCCATGAGCTCCTCTCTCCTCACCACACCTCAGCTGCCCCGCCATTTTAGCTGCTTATGGCCATATGCTGTCAGTCCTCACTGTTATCGCCATCCTGACATCTACTGAGGTCTTGCAGAAGGCCAGGGTGCTGCGAGCTGCTTCACGGAGCCGATTTCATCAGCTCTGGAGGACCATGTATGGTATGATGTCAGTGATACAGCTCCAGACAGGAAGAGTGAGGCTGTGGAAGGTTCAGGAGCCCATGCAAGAGTAACACAATGAGAATTCTGCGTGTCTCCTAATTCGAGTAAGACCCTGGGGCATTTGGAGCCAATGGGTGAGTCCTACCCATCTCAGTAACTTCCTTAGAACATTATTGAGGATGAAATCTAGCACAGAATAGGCGGGAGAAAACTCTGGCATGTGTAGTGAGGCTCTACCAGCCTATAGGGGGAAAGGCCCATCTCAGTCCTGACTCCGCACCTACTGTTTCAGACACTAAACCTGAACTTGGAGACTCCTTCCTGCTTTGAAAGCCCCAGTGTTTTCTCTTTCAGAAGAATACGAACTTTTCATGAGTACTTTTATACAATGACTTGGGTCCCAAGTGAGCCTGTAATTGTTGTCGTCATGATTTGATGGCGTTGTTTTTTTATCACAGCCCCTGTGGTCTCAAGGACAGACAGCCTTGCTTGCCTTTGTGCCAGAATGTGGCTAGAAGCAGCAATGTTATAACAGTACAAGGGCAGGGCAGGGCAGGGCAGTGGAAAGAGGCCCGTTTGGGGTGGCAGCCTGGTGTTTTCCCCAGCTGGACCGAAGCCCCATGGTCCTGTGGTCAGCTTCGGAGCAGACCTTCGCGTCTCAGACCTCCATTTGGAAGTGGCTTCTCCCAGGAGTTCGGTTTTATAAACAAAAAACAATCAGAGCAAATAAACACATTATCTCATTGGTGTTTGACTCAGATGCTCCAGGGGTCTGGGGCAGAAGGAGCCAAAGAAAGGAGAGGAGGATGAAGTGGGAGTGGCCCAGTGCCAATGAAAGCTCCACCCAGTCTGGGCTGGGGTTATAATAATGTAGGCGCTCTTGGGGAAAAGGACGGGTTGCCATTGGATGCCTGCAGTTAACGAGGCCACCTTCACTGGTATCCTGATCCTAGCCCATCCACGGAGCTAACTCTCTCAGAGGCTCACATGCTACCTGGGGTACCAGGTGGCAGCTCTGTATCCTTAAGGCTAGCCCAGAATAGCTCCTCCCTTTTGGATATGGAGCCGAGGAATCTTCTAGCTCTTTTACCTCCTGCTACAAGGTCAGGTCTGTAAGGGCCATCCCACAGGTGAGAGACAGAAGTTGGAAACTTAAGCAATGGGGCCTCTAGCCAGAGATGACCAAAGCAGGAATCAGGATGGCTGTGGAATATTCCTTTACACTGTGTGAAGTTGTGCCGCTATGATTGGCTTAATAAAGAGTTGAATGGCCAATAAATAGGCAGGAAGAGGTTATGGGTCAAGGTAAGTTATAAAAACTAGTTAGGAGTAAAACTAAGCCAAAGCCAAGCTTTCATAATTAATAATAAGTTTCTGTGTCATTATTTGTGAGCTGGAGGTCCCAGTGCGGAAGTTCATTGACGTAGGACTTGACTCCAGGCCAACTTTGTCTTTAGCATCTGTGTCCCTCTTCCCCCACCAAGAAGACTGGAGACCTCAGAGCCCATCACCAGGTTCTCTGCCCTCCCCTTTCTCCACAAGAGGCATTTGGAAGGACAGAATGAGGAACAGTGAAGGAAAAAAATGGTCATTCTTATTTCTGCCACCTCTGCTCTGCTATGGCTAAGCTATAGCAGAGCCCTGGCTTGAAAGTCAGGGAATCTGCATAAAGGTGACAGCCCATGACAACAATAATGTCTTCTGTGCTCAGCAAAGCCACTGGCCCCTCTGGACATAATGTCTCAGACTATGAGTGAATTATTACAGGAGGATTTGACTCAAGCAACTCACTTGGCTGTAGTTTCCTGTCCGGCCATTGGTCCCCCCCTCATTTTGGACCTGTCTGTCTTCAACCCTTTTGCCTCTTCGGACTTTCTATGGATAACAAACTTCAAGCAACACAACACACCCATTGAGTATCTAGAAGGATTAACCCAGAGCAAGGGGGAGGCTCAGCAAGGCATCCAGGGTTGCCCATCCAAGTGGACTCTCTAGAGCATCATGCTTTCCCAAAGATGCAGAAACTCCAAGGAGAACTGTATTCCATTCTCCTCTTTTCCTCATGTGTTTCGAGACTTGGCTCTCCACGGCTTTTCATTTTTCCAGACGTGATTCAGAGACGTTTCATTACACTTTGACATTTTCCACCCAGTCTGAGAGTCCTGCATGAGGCCTATCCCAAGGCTCTCTTGCTGTTTATTCAATAGCTAATTAGTGTTGGTAGAACAAGTGTAGCCTCGAGGTCTCTGCCAAGACCAGCAGCATCCAATTACCTACTAGAGTAGGAGGGGATGGGATAGCATCCAAAGTCTGCCAGAGTCTGGTGCCACGAGGCCACACCAAAGGAGGGTTGGCAAGGGTAGAGAGAGTGGAGGGATGGGGTATCAAATGGTTGCAGAACCTTTGAAGGAAGAAGAGACCTGGATTAAGAAGAGAATTCAGATTTAAATCATGACTGATAAGTCCTCCCGTCTCCCCTTTGCTTTGCTATGGTCTTGTATCTCCCCTTTAACTCCAAGTTAAAACACATCTGAGATGTTGGGGTGGGGCTGTCTTGTGGGTCAGGCCAGGTGAATGGAAGAATCCCGTTGTCCAGGAGAATTTGAGGCAGTCATTCAATCTGGATGTGTTAAATGAGCATCTTTAATGGAAAGAGTATCTTGAATACATGAATGGGGGCTGGGGAAAATGGAGAAGCAGACAGACATGACAATATTGTGTGGAGACTCTGGCTGACATTGTGGGTAAGGAATCTATCTCTGGCAGGGGCCAGAAGGTCCCCGGTAGACAAGGCAATGACACAGGGTTTTCTAAACAGCCCACCAGAATGTCACCGTGAATGAGCATCTTTTTGCATGCCCTGGACTTGCACCTTTATTTGTCTCCTGCTAGCTGGCAATATGTACAAAAGCTAGGAAGTGTGATATAGCCCAGCGGGATCAAAGGCAACACACAGCTGTGGATTTGGGTGCAAAAGCATGATTAGCACATTGTTGGCTGGATAAGACAAGTGTCATCATCAGGAGATTTGTCCATCAAATTTCCACATCCAGCACTGTAGCTGCTGACCACAGGAGGCAATTATGTAATTAAAGTCAAATTCTCCAACAGCACAAGTGAGAGTTTGAACACGTAATGCTGTACTTGTATGTTGTCTTCATTTCAGGCATTCCTGAGATGCTACTGAACCGCGTTGATCTCGACAGTTGAAGGTCTGCACCAAGGAAAGTGAGAGACCTAGGCTTCTGCTTGGAGGGGCAGTGTGAGGTACGGGCTATAGGGAGGCAGAAACCACTGACAAGGAGTCGTTTGAGAATCTGTCCTATGAGTCTTGAATGACCTCGCCGAGAACAAAGAAGACGAGGGAGGTGGGCGCTTCCTTCTGTTACTCCGGACAAGCTTTGCTGAGGCTGGAGGAGGACGTAGGGTAAGTGCAGTCCACCTTTTAATGCAGGTGAACCTCAGTGAGGATAGAAAAGGTAATCTGTATGAATACAGTTCTATCAATCACTCCAGAAGAGGCCTGATGAGGTTGAACATTAGGATAGGAAGGGAACAATCATCCCGCGACTCCCGGTGAGACCTGATAAAGATGAACAGCCCAATGGGATGGATGCTGTCCTCCTGTTACTTTAGTTGGGCTTTGATAAGGTTAGAGGAGTAATAGAACAGCTGCAGGTCCTCTCTTACTCCAGATGAGCCTTGATAAGGTTGGAGATGGGAATAGAGATGGCTACGGTCCTTGTGCTACTCTGGTGAGCCTTGGCGAGGAATGAAAAAGGGTGTGCATAGGTACCGCCCTCTTGTTATTTCAGTTGAGCTTTGGTGGGTATGGGAATTGGGTAAAGATAAATTCTATTGGCAAACTGGTCCCAAGTGTTTTCTAGAGCTGCTCCCTTCTGGTGATAATGGGTAGGGGTGCTCTTCATTCATTCGCCAGAACCCAATGGCTACCTCAGAAATACTTCCACACAGAATTCTGAGGGTCAGTATCACAAGCAGGTGTTCAGACCCACACTTCCTGGGCTCAAATCCTGGCTTGGTACTGACCAGCTATATGGATTTGTAAAATCTCTAGAATGTTTTTACTGTTTCTCAATGTGTTAGACTCTGGGTTCACTCTGGGTTTATTAATCTAAATACGATATCTGGTTTTGTTTAGAGGTGCTGAGGATGTAACCAGGGTGCCTGCCAAGCCAGTACTTTCCCCACCGCGTTCCGTTCCCCTACTTAGCCCTTATTTGTAACGCATATTAAATGAGACCTGACTCATTGTACCCTTCAGTGGGTGTAAGCTCTTACTGTGACCAAGAAGCAATTGGTCTTGATCCTTAAATCATGGGTACTAGGCCATGTTTCATGTACCAGGTATCCATCTTAGTCACTTGCTTTGATCAAGCTGAGGAGCGATTGACAGTTGGTGGAGAGAAAGTCAGCTTTCTTCAGGGATCTGGGACATGAGAGGCTACCATGCTCAGATAGATGGACCTAACCCCCTATTTATACAGACAGCACTAAGTGGACCTGGGTTTTTAAAAAGGACAAACAGCAAGTAATCTAGTGATGGCTTCTAGGGAAGGACTTGTAGAGCCGAGCATGACAGGAATATCTGATCAAAACATTACACGCACGGAAGAAATTCTCAAACAATAAGAGAAGGATGGAAAGAAAGAAAGCCTTGTTCCTTCCTTGTTCACATTTGGCTTCTGATGCTTTTCAGTTGCTATATCCAGGCAGAGACGTCAAAGCTTGGACACGAAGGCGGGTTTCCTCAGTGGCTTGGTGCTTGGTTTTTAAAAATTCTTTCCCAGAGAAATGGAGACCCTCGGCTACATAGTAGAAGAAGGGTCTCTACAAAGAAATGTGAACAGGGAGCAGGATGAGGCATTTCACAGGCATGTGGCTCCATGACCTATGAGTCTACTGAGTGTGTGCTCAGGGCCCAGGGTTACAGGCCCACAGTCTGGAGCTGGGCTTCATCGCTTCAGCCCCTTTGCTCCCAGTAGGTTTGCAGCAGGTCACTCTTTACAAAGGGCTTTTCAAATATCAGAATTTCTCCCTGGTCCTTTTCTAAAAAGAGCCTCAAAGAGCTGCCAAGTATATGTCAGAATCGCGTGGCAGATGGCCCACTTGCCTGGAAACTGCTGAGCGACAGAAGTGACTCCCGTGTTTTAAAGCTACTTACTGGCTTCACTAAGTCCTCCACATTCTTCCATGCATGGCTGTGTGCATAAATCAGCTATGATGGTACCATTTGCCCTCTGCTTCTCTTTGTCCCTTGACTCTGATGCCAGCATGCCTATCTGCTAGTTTGCTCCTCCTAGGAGATCCTAGGGGGATCTGTTTAAGTTGAGCAAATGAGTTATCAATATTAAGTTGCTGATTTGAATACACACTTTTTTGCTGTTGCTGTTTTTCTGAGACAGGGTTTCTCTGGGCAGCCCTGGTTGCCCTGGAACTAACTCTGTAGACCGGGCTGGTCTCAGACCTCAGAGATCTACCTGCTTCTGCCTCCCAAGTGCTGGGATTAAAGGTGTGCAATCTTAAATGTTCATCAGAGTATTTGTGAAAGGGGACAGGGATGGCCATTGGCGTCTGCCTACCAGGTGCTGGCGCTTTGCCTAGATGGACTCGACTGCTTACTGCTGGCCCTGGCTCAGGAACGCGAGCACATGGTTCTTGATCTGTAGGGGAGGAATCAAAGCCTGGAGAACGAGCTGTTGAACAGTTTGTCAGAGATGAAACCCCCACCTTTCCCGGAAATGTAAAGTGAGCATGTAGTTTATTGTAAAGAATGGAATCTACCTCTAGGGGGAGGCATGCCTTTGTCTCATCCCTTAAGGGTTAACCCGTGGGAGGGGGGGCAGGTTCCACATCTGGCTAGGAGACCACCCCACCCTAACTAGGTTTCTGTTACTATGATAAAACACAGAGCAAACTTAACATGGGGGACATGGTAGGATCAGTGGGTTCCATTAGTAGGCACCTACTGCCACACCTGCACTTCCTTAGCTGGGAGGGGGCGTTCCTGGTCTGCAACACTGCAGGGTGGGATTGCATGACGATGAACTGCTGCATGGTAGATTTAGTAGAAGCATTATGTGCAGTAAAGGCAAGCCCATAACAAGAATATGTATCAATTCCGGTAAACACAACAGTGCCGTCCCTTCCATGATGGCAGTGGCCCCGTATCTCCAGGTCTACCTTAAAAGGACTTACTTCTTCCCAGAATTCCTACGCCACTAACGCAGTCACTAGCACTGAGCCTCCATGTTCCCCTGGGCCTGCCCATCTTTTTGAAACCTGGCTACATCTTTTTCTTTCTTTCTTTTTTTTCTTTCAGATGCTGGCACAACCCAAGTATGTTTTTCAACTCCCTAACAGTGCTTTGAATTTCCTTCCTCTCTAACCCTTCTCTTGCTGGCCTTGCGGCTGCCTGTTGCCAGGTGGCTGGCCTCCATGCTGTCTTATCTCAAGTAGCAGGCTCTTGTTCCTTCTCTCCTGCATTCCCCTCTTCCCTTCCAGGAAGCTGCGAGATTTACAGCTCGCCTGCCATGAGGTTTCCCTTTAAACTGTAATAAATTGTCACAGAGCTTTTGTCTGAGTCTGTTTGCTTTCCTCCAGCTTGGGGCGGCATCCAGACTTAAATTATTTTATTCCTGAAACTAAGGACCCCAAGAGGGACCCCAATTTTCCAGGTGTCATGAAAGAACCCTAGTAGGACTCTCCAAGAGTTCCAACCTTCTAACTCTTGAACTGGCAGAGAAAGTGAACCTGCTTCCGCACTTCTCCATGGCGTCATTGCCACTTCTAGCAGTGGTTCATGAAAGGCACCAACCAGGCCTGGATAGTGGGAGAAAGACTGTGGCCTATGTCACCCTACGACACTGAACCTGGAAGGCAAGTGACCTTTGCCAGCCTTACAGTGTTTTTCATCGTCCAAATCTTGTTTTGAGCAAAGGCTTAGGTAGGCTTGGGAGTGTGTGTGTGTGTGAGTGTGTGTGTGTGTGTGTGTGTGTGTGTGTGTATTTGTGTGAAGGGGCAGTTGCAATCCAAGGAAGCAAAGGTCTGGCAAGAGTGAGGCTTCTCCTAATGAGTAGCTTCCATCTATAAAGTCTTCTCATGAGAGTAGACGTGGAAGAGGGAAAGAAGAAAGGAATGAGAAAGAAAACTTTGATAGTCCTGGCATAGATTGTCTTTTACTTTTACACAACCATGCACTGTTTAGTAGAATTTCGCTGTTTGTGTTCTGATTTCTCTCGTTTAAAAGCTGGCGTGCGCTCTCGATTGCCTGCTGTAAAATGTAGCAGCAGGCACGTTTGCTGTCCCTTGCGTTCTGCTTCCACCATTCAGTGCATGGCACTATTGAGGTCAGGTACATATTGATCTCGCTCAAGGTTTTATTTGGTTTTTAGGGGAATTGTTTCTAATAAAACTGGCATGTATTGCCTAGGACACCCCTCCTCCCATGATGTTTGTCCTAATAAAGGAAAAGGAGGATAAAAGCCAGAACAGGGCCATGGCAGCCTTATTTTGCCCATGAGTTATCAAGCACGAGTGAAAGGCTTAACAAATTGTGTGATCCTGGGTCATAAGCTTTCCTTTCCTGTCTGAGTAATGGCCACATCGATGCCAACCTGTGTCTGTGCCAAGGGAGCCTTACGATCAATTGTGTGCTGATCTGCTTAGCTTTCCACCCGTGCAGGGAAGCGATAGGTAGTATCAGAGCCTGTGGCGGGGCTAGTCTGTGAAGGTTATACTGATTTAGACTTAACTCGGTGAAAGGAAGAATGCCAGCTAAATTCCCCTCTAGTTTTTCTTGGGTGGGTCTTGTTTTGATGATTTTTATTTCCCAGGAACAGATGACTGGCCCACAGAAAAGCAATTAGAAGTTCATTGAACTGAGCAAAAGATGATACATGCTCATCTCATGAATCAAACAGTATGGAAGATGCTTAACTCTTTCCTGACTCTAAGGAACCTGCTCCAGAGTCTTCCACACTTTGCTCTGTATGCAATCTTACAGCCAGATCCCCCGTTCAGATACATTTGCTCAGGAACATCATGAACTACCCAGTCTGGCATAAAGCACTGAATTGTTCCCTGTATGCTAACAGATAAGTCCTATCTGTTCCTATGTGTTCACACATGAATTGAAATGTAGGTTCATAGGTTTGTTGGGAGGATTAGAGTACAATCATCTAGGACTGGTAAGTTGGCTCAGCGGAGAAAAAGCTTGCCACTGTGTCGGACAACCTGAGACACAGAGGATAGGAAGAGAAAGCAGAGTTCCTATTTATCCTTTGTCATTCACACTTTTGCTATGGTACATGGTACCCCCACACATGACGTAAATAGATGCAATAAAAATATAATAACATAAAGAAAAATCCTTAGCTGGGCAGTGGGTGGCGCATGCCTTTAATCCCAGCACCTGGGAGGCAGAGGCGGGCGAATCTTTAGTTTGAAGCCAGTCTGTCTGGTCTACAGTGAGTTCCAAGACATCGACAACTACACAGAAATCCTGTCTCAAAAACAAGTAAATAAATAGTAAACAAAACAAAATACTAGAAAGAAAAACAAAATCCTTAGCCCTGGGTGTTAATATCATGAGTGCCATCGGTATATTTGCCATGATCATTGTATTTACTCAGCTACTGTATGTATGTATTATATATGTGTGTGTATATATACATATATATTTGTGTATGTGTATACATATATGTGTGTGTGTATGTGTGTGTGTGTGTGTGTATGTGTGTGTGTATGTGTGTGTGTGTATGTGTGTGTGTGTGTATGTGTGTGTGTGTGTGTGTGTGTGTATGGACTGGCCAATATTGCCCAGAGAAAAGAAGTAAAGAAACAGAATTGAGCATGTGTGGAATACCCACCATATCAGCTTAGCTAAACTTGACTCTGGGCCCTTCACCTTCAGTAACGTATGTTTAGAGAAAGCAGCAGCATGGCTTCTCATGACAAACAATGAACTTTCAGCTTCTACTGACAGAGAAACCGAAACCTGCCCTTAAAAGGCATCAGTTGAGGAGCTGATGACCTGTCTGAGTCAAGCCTCTGGTGGCTACAGATGACAACGGAGTGATGAAAGGGGCCAGGTGATCGATGGAGGATGGTGGCCCAGTGCCCTTCTGGTCCACGCTCCATCATAGCTTACAGTGATGAACGGATAACAAGACAGAGCCTTGCTATCAGAGGCTGCACTCAGAGGCAGAAAGGCCGCAGGGGAAAAATAAAGCCAAGCATAGATCACAGCGTCACCAACACTAGATGCCCCCATGTATGTCACATGTTCAGAGCAGAGCCGGGAACTGACATACTAGATAGAGCATGTCACCTCTCATCGGGGCTTCCCTTTAGTGAACCGCATGGGCTTTCTAGCACATTCTTTCATTTGTGTGGCCTGAAGAATGATGTGAGACATCCCATAAAGTTGCTTACAAAAAGCAGGCTTAATTGTTTTTAAAGGAGTCTCCCCACTGTTCTAGAAAGGCACGAAGGATAGATAATGCTTGCCGGCAAAGAAGAAAATCAATAGGGGCTGTTTGTGCTTAGGGAGACCGGAGGGCAGGAGTTATGTGGGAATGAAGTTATGTGGGAATGACTATTGCTGAATGCTTACTCTATCACTTAGGAGTTCTACGACTGGGGATGAAGTTCTTTTCTAAGCCTCGGTTTCTTCCATCACAATGTGGAAAGAACACGCACATCCAGATCACAGTGCCGTGACAAGGACGGTAAGAGATGACGTCATACAGCATCCACCCGAGCAGGCAGCAGACTAGCCTACATCAGCGCCTTCTACACAGTGGTTTTCTCCAAGGAACTCAGTCCTTCTGAGCCCCTCTACGCCTCCATTATCCCCTATCTATTACTAGACCCAGGCAAGAAGCCAGAAATCACTTCTTAGGAGGGGTGGTCTCAGAGAGACTCATTCTTGCCTCTTGTCTCATCCTCAGCTCAGAATTCTCTCTTTTCCCTGCCCACTGCGTTGCAAGGTTACTTTGTAGTCGCTACAGTTGCTGCTGGGCCTCCACTGCAGGAAGAAACTCTCTATTCACAATCATCTCAATGCCATGCAGCTGGAGTGGCGGCGACTTTGCTATGACACACAGAGCCTGGGTCTCGATGCCAGCTTCCAGTTTCGATGTAGCATGTCCCATCAGGCCCCATTGTGAGCAACAAGCTTATGTCCTTGAGTGAGCCCTGCCCAGTATTGTTCTAAGTCACTGGGGCCACTGTGGCAGTGTTAGAGCATGAGATCTGGTCGGCCTACAGCCCAGAGTGCTGAGGTTAAGTCCCAACATATGGGCAGCTTCCTGTCCCTGTTACTTGGTCAAGTCAGTTTGCCCTTGAAAGTTTGAGTTTCCTCACATTTATTATGCAAGTGAACTGGGCTTGGGAGATGGGTAGATTAGTCAATAAAATGCTAGTCATACAAGCTTGAGGACCTAGGTTCAATCCCCAGCATCCATGTAGAAAGCCAAGCATGGTAGTGCCCACTGGTGATTCCATTGCCTCAGAGGCAGAGAGGCAGAGAGACATGCAGGGTTATGAGGCCTATGGGCCATCTTGTCTAGCTTAGTCAGTGAGAACATCTAGTCCCAGAGAAAATCTCTTTCTGAAAACCCAAGGTGGGTAGCTCCTGAGGGGCAACACCCAAGATTGACCTCTGGTCTCCACAGACACATGCACACATATATACAAGCATATGAATATGAACACACATATGAGCATGCAACCCCTCCTCCCATACACATATGAAGAATACTAAAAACCTGTTGTTAGCCCAATATTGTGAGGCTCTAACCAGATTCTGTATCTGAAAATGGTTTATGGGTTACTGGTATTTTACATTCAGAAAGAGATTGTTAGTCACATATTGAAAGCCTGGAAGTCACCAGCCATATTTCCAGAAGGGGGTATGGTACTCAGGAACTGTTTCCTGCTCATGTGTGCACATGTACTCCTCGCCAAGAGACATGTTAGTGTCCTGGTCAGTTAACATGACCAAATCATGACGGTATGAGCTTGGACACTGGAAAGGCACAGAACTCAATTTTCTCCCCCGATGTGAGACCACTGGCCCTTTCTACTTGGTGCCCTTGAAACTCTACAGAGCTGAACCCGGAAGCAGGCAAACAAACAAACCAAAACGAAACCAAAACACCTGAGTAAATCAATCCGTTTCATCCACTCCAATTCGGTTTGGGAGGACATTCATTGAGAGCAACACACCTGCCAAAGCAAATCCCTGAAGCCTGGGGAGTGGCCCCTTGGACTTGACATCTGTGTTATCTCCCGTCCACTCATTAGCAAACTGGTCTCCATGAAGGAAACAGTTTGTGGTAATGGGAACCGTATGGGCTGGTGGCTGCTGTCAGTAAAAACAGCCCACATGGCTTCCGTGGCCAGGCGCAAGGCAAAGCTAAGAGCAGGACATGGAAGGAGGGGCTATGAGCCTGTCTGGCTGTGGGGAGGGATTCAGGGACTCAAGGCATGATACCACGGTCTCCTCTACAGTACAGATCTTGAAGCCAGGCCTCGGCAGCATAGCTTCCCACAGGCTCTTGTGCCAGTTGGGATGGGGGACAATACTAAGAAGGACTGCGAGGGAACACAGCCTTGTTCCGCATGTGCACACATCTGCCAAGAATGTGTCCTGGGCATAGAATGTTCTACTTGCCCATGCCCATGGACAGCAGGAGCTCAAAGAACTATGAAAAGAGGTAAGGCTAGAAATTTAATTTTTGAAATTAGACATCTATTCTATGCTTTTGGGCATGTGTCATGTTTTACTATAAAATATGAAGAGTCTGGATTTGAAAATTATATATTATTCCAGATTCACAATAAATATGGCCAAATAAATATGAGGAAAAGCAAATATTCAGTTTTTGGAGAGTGTTTATTAGTTCATAAAATTAAAATAATATACCCAAACATTATTGTGAAGAGTGTTCATATGGATGATGTTTCTTCCATATAGTAGAATGTTAATTTGTTCCTTCCTTTATTCATTTATATCATATTCAATTTATATCCTATTCAGTGAATATTTACTAAGTGTCTATCAGAAAGCACTAGAACCAAAGTCCTTTTTTTATTTTTTTTAAAACCCCATCTTTCCTCATTTTACATACCAAATCCATTTTTCAATCCCTCCCTGCCTCCCGCTCCCTCCACCTTCCCGCCCTCCCCCGACCTCCCACTGGCAGTGAAACCAGGATTTATCCCTACTGCTTGTTCTGGTTTTTTGAACCCATTCTCTAAGGAGGGATACCTTGCTCAGCCTAGATACAGTGGGGAGGCCCTTGGTCCTGCCCCAAAGCATTGTGCTAGACTTTGTTGACTCCCCATGGGAAACTTTACCCTCTCTGAGAAGTGGGTGGGGAGTGGGATGGGGGGTAGAGCCAAAGTCTTAATCAGGAAAGAGGAAGTGAAAATGAGGGAGGCTCGGGGACAGCAAAGAGACTTGAGATACCAGAGGGCAAGAAGCTGGGGACAGGCGGCTGCACGGCTCTGACTCTCTGACTAGGAAGTCTTCAGAAGGTCCTGAACACATGAGTGACCGGAGCAGATGGGTTGGACTGTCATGCTGAGAGCTTTCCACATGGACCTCTACAGAAGCCGTGGGTGGTCAAGAAGCTGTTGTGAGACTCCAGATGAGGGAAGCATCCTGTGTCCCAGGAGAAATGCTGGGTCCTTGTGGAGATCCGGGTTATAGCAGGAAAGGAGAGTGGGCCCTTTGCCGATGGTTTGGATGTGCATTTCAGAGAGAAAGGCAAGAGAGAGCCTAAAGTTTTAAGTCAAAGCAACTGAAAGAAGTTGACTTTGAGAAATGGACTAATTGTAGATGACGTGGAAAGGAACTTGGGGGTCCAGCGCCATGCATCCTAAGTCTGGGATATGCAGCTGTGATCCAAATAGCGATGCGGAGGGTTCAGTAGTTGACAATCATAAATATATGACTGACATTTAAGGCTATGAAGCCTTGTTGACAGTGGGTAGAGATAAGAGAGGCAGACATGTCTTCCACTGACACCAAATAAGATTCACAGAGTATAAGGAATCTTCCACGAGGCACTTTTCAAATACAAGAGCTATGTCAAGAGCAAACTAATAAGCATTAGTCACGGTTTGTATAATGTGAACAAGACATCAAGAACTAAAGTCAATGACGCTATTGTTTTACATGCAAGAAAATTGGAAATCAGAGAAGGTAATTTGTTTGCACCATGCAAATAGCCAATAAAGAAGAGAACAGATATCCCAACCCAGGCACCCTGGCCCCTCCTCATCTGGTTTCCTCCATACTGAGCTGCCAGGTTTGAGGCAGTAGCCAATTAAGAAGGGCCTCTTTTAGTCTGCAGGCTGTTAAGTTTTTCCAAGTGGGAAATAGAAGCCAGCCGTCACAACAGGCAAGGGTCCTCCAAGCTGAAGATATTAGCAATCTTAGAAAATAAAAACCATTATTAAAACCTGCTTTGGGCAAAGTTAAAAACTTGAAAACAATAATGAGAAGAGGAGAGGGGGGAAAGAATGTCGCTATAAGCGAAATATCATTTATCGTCATCCTGCTTTCTCTTCCCACACATACGCTCTGTCCCCTGAGCTCTAAATCATGCTCGTCGTCTCTGGAGGAGGTAGACATAAGACAGAACATAATCTTCTCTGTCTTCTGAATCAGGAAGAAGGGATAGAAACATGTTAGATCACCAAGTGACATGCGATGAGAATCACAGAAGGCTCAAGTTGCTTTGCAAACCCTTTTCCCCTACAGACTGTCTAATATTTTATGCAATAAAATAAAAATCAGATCAGATAATTTCAAAGCCTGTTTAATCCACTGTTGATGAAAACACATAGCTACTATGTATGCTAGCATGTATCTCAAAGATGAATAAGTTGTTGTTTGGAGAGATTAAATAATTTGAGTAAAGTTGATATGAAACAAAGCTGCCATTGCATAATATGTGGCTATCACTGCAGGAAAATCAATTCGAATTCATCCATCCATCCATCCATCCATCCATCCATCCACCCATTCATTATTTGGTGTGTATGTGGTATATACATGTGCAGTGTGCAGGTATATTTGTACGTGTGCATGTGTGTGTGTGTGTGTGTGTGTGTGTGTGTGAGAGAGAGAGAGAGAGAGAGAGAGAGAGAGAGAGAGAGAGAGGACAGAGGAATGGCTTTCTTCTTCTATCGTTCTTAATGTTTTGAGACAGGACTCTCACTGACTCTGGAGTTTGCTGTTTACCCTAGGCTGGCTTGCTAGTGAGCCCCTGAGATCCACTTGCTTGCCCCCACCCCAGTGCTGGAGCTAGAGAGTCACACAGTCACATCTGGTTTTTCTGTGGGTGCTGGGGATCTGAATTCGGGTCTTACACTTGCACAGCACGTACTTTACCTACCGAGCCATCACCTCAGCCTCACATTTATTTTAAAGGTGCGTTTCGCTTTGCTCTTCTGTGCTCTACAAAAATCAAGGCCCATTCTGTTTGAGCTGTCACTGTTTTCTGGACTGTGATTTAATCTCAGCTCTGCTAGCCTTCTCTTCTTCCTGCTTGTACAATATCTGTTCTTCTAAAGAACCATCAAAAGTGGTCCTTCTTGAGAGAATGCCTCCAGTCTTTGCTCATCTGGTATTATCAAAGCCTTTCCAAGGGCAATATGCATGGTAGAGCCTGGCAGAAGCTGCCTGGGTTGCACTGGGCCAAGGGTTATGAGTGGAAGAGGAGGAGAAAGGCTATAATAGCAGTAAAGAACGTGAATAGTGAGCGAAGCTATGTGTAAACAAGGCCGCTACTTAGTCCAGCCCTGGGTTCCGCATCCCCACTCTGGGTGGTATTAACGAAGAAGTTTAGTGACTGTGTTGGTTACTTTGGCTTTGCTGTGACAAAATGCCTCACAGGAAGAACTAAGGAAATAAGGTTTATTCTGATTCCTGACTTTGAAGGGATTTGAACCTGTCAAGGTGAGGAATCATGGCAGGAAAGGTACGGGGTGGTCAGAGCAGCTCAGTTGTGGGAGTAGGAAGATGCACCAACAGCTGTTCATGTGGCATAGACCAGAAAGCCAAGACCTGGACCAGAAGCGGGGGCGGATTGTGATGCTGAATCTTGCTGATTTGACAGGATTTAGCATTGCCTAAGAGGCAGACCTCTGGTCACATCTGGGAGGCAGTTCTATGTGGGTTATTTGAGGTGTGAAGACTCAGAGTAAATATGGGCAGAACCAAAGTCAATCTTTCATTATGGTGGGTTTTTTTTTTCAGGTACTTTTCACAACAACAAGAAAAGAAACGAATAGGCAAGACTTTCAAAGGTCTATTCCTAGTCACCCGCTTCCGCTAGCCAGACCACTGTTTTTAAAAACAGCCCCATGAGCTGGGGACTGAGTGTTCAAAACATGAGCCCATGAGGGACCGTTCAGAGTCAAGCCATAGCAACGTCTAACTAAAATGAGGGCAAACATGTCTTTATTACAAACCTCAGAAAAACCCGCACCAACAATTCCTATTGTATTTCAGATCTGAAAACGCAGCTTTGTTTTCTTATTCCTAACCACACCTTAAGTCTTGTCATGGTTTCAGCCAAAGAAAACCATTTCAGAATGGCTCATGTTAAGCTTGTTCTCAGTCTCAAGGAGGAAGACAGGAAGTAAGAAATGATATTTAACTTTTTTTTTTGAGGTTTCCTGCTCGAAGTTGTGACCCAGAAATTTGGTGTGGGTGGTTTGAGTCAAATGAACCAGGGAGAAATGTTCGACCCCATTCAGTTCATCCCGCATTTGTTCTGGGGAAAGAGAAAGTCACAGCCATTACCTCCCACTCTCGGGTTCCTGTGTTGTTCTGCCTGATGAAAATGGAAAATAAAATGTAGGGATAAGAATACAGTAAGGTAGAGCATTGAGCTAAGAGTTGATAGCAATGGATTATGGGAAACTTGTGGTCACACTTAATTGGGAAAGGAATAGTAAAGGGGAAAGGGGCTTGTTGGGTGGGGACATTTGAAACAGCCCTTCAAAATTGTGACATGCAGGGTGGACAAGAGGACACTTGAGCCGGAAGAAAGAAAATCACAAGAGTGAAGGAATCTCAACCTGAGACAGTAGATCCAGGGGGCAGAGGGTTTTTATGTTTGATAAGAGCTGTTTGGATAGTCCGGTGAAACTTCATGAACTCTGTTTTGAAGGAGAGAAACCCTGATTGATCCAGAATACACTGGACCAGAACCTGTATTCGGAAACATGCCAAGATAAATAGAGATGAGTCAAGCAGAGATGTGGTTTTCAACATATAGCCCATAGATGCAGATGAAGCGGAATAGTGGGGCAATTAATAAATTGTCATTATTTAATAGACAACCAACATGGGCAACGGGAGATGGCAGGTGCACTGCTATGGGAGCTTCAGTGATGGGAAAATTGTCATGCAGAGAAAAAACAAAAAGTGTCCCATAGAAGTGACATTTAGAGGCGAAAATTTGGACCTGTGAAAAGAGGACCTGGGAATCATTCCATACAGAGAAAATAGTACAATCAGGGCAAGAAAGTATCAGGAATGTTTAGAAAACTACCATAATGGCATGATTTTTTTTCCTTTTCTTCTTTCTTTCTTTCTTTCTTTCTTTCTTTCTTTCTTTCTTTCTTTCTTTTTTTTTCTGGTTTTTCAAGATAGAGTTTCTCTGTAGATTTGGGGCCTGTCCTGGAACTAGCTCTTGTAGATCAGGCTGGCCTCGAACTCACAGAGATCTACCTGTCTCCGCCTCCCCAGGGCTGGAACTAAAGGTGTGCGCCCGCCTGAAGGACATGATTCTTAAAGGGTGATATATAGAAAGTAGACCACAGGCCACAGCAGTCCCTTGACTCGACAGCAGTGGAAACCAAAGATGTTTTCATCATGCATTGCTTTCATCGAGGGTGTCTAGGACAGCATCTATGGACATCACAACTTCACAGTTCAAACAGTGTTAGGAATGATGCCAGATCTTGTCAGCCCACTTCTGCCTTCCGTGACTAGAGTTGTTTCTGAGTAATCACCTCATAGAGATCCAGGCAGGAGAATACCCAAAAGCTGCAGGCCAGCTAGGACGGGCAGAGCTAGCAGAAAAACCTGCCTGTGTCTAAACTGGGTAGAAGAAAAGGATACAAAGTAGGAGCTGCACATATGCCACACATGTATGCTCTCTCTCTCTCTCTCTCTCTCTCTCTCTCTCTCTCTCTCTCTCTCTCACACACACACACACACACACACACACACAAGCATACATGCACACATAAGTCAAAAAATGAGAAGGAAATACAAAAATTTTTTTAACAAAACCAACGCAGGATTTCATTTTTTGAAGTTGTGCTATGATGACTCTCTCCTTCCCGGTCCCCCGTCTGAAGGCTGTGTGCCGTGTGTGTGCAGCAGTGTGCTGTGCCGTGTGTGTGCAGCAGTGTGCTGTGCCGTGTGTGCGCAGCAGTGTGCTGTGTTGTGAAGTTGAGTCCCCAGCTCATTTTGTCACTTCATTATCAATGGTCTCATCAAAAATTCAATTTCAGAAATTTACGCGGGAAAAATGGGAAGCCAGCACGCCCACTACTTCCTTTGGTGACTACTATTCTGGGAATATTCAGAGAAGCGGGTGAGGAGTTCAACGTTGCCGTCACCTTCAGCCACTCTACTTCCCTCTCCCTTACAACCAAAGAGAACAACTGGGAAGGTGGCCCAAGAATCTGCCTAGTGAGGCTACAGGCAAGCACCTGCCACTCTTTAGATGCTTCATGATTAAAGGGAGTCACCTATTTCCCTGGCAGTCTGACGGGGAACAGTCAAGAGTTTGTCTAAGCAGGATGTCATAGACTGGGTTCAATACAGGCCAACAAACTCTCTCTCTCTCTCTCTCTCTCTCTCTCTCTCTCTCTCTGTCTCTGTCTCTCCCCCAAGAACCCCAAATCTGGTCTAAACTTTACATTTTTCAGATGTAGAATCTGAGATACACAGGCCCAGAGGTCAATGTTTCCTGAAGTAAGGTGGGTAAATGGGGACTCAGGCCATAATTATATTAATTTTGTTTACCACAAGGTCCTAACATTTGGACTTAATTCAGGTACTGTGACCTACTTCACTGTCCTGGAATCTGAATCTCACTTGGAGTGCCAGCCTAGTGGTGTCTCTGATTAATACCCCAAGTATTCTAGGACCAAGTGTTTCCCTAAGCTTTACATTTCTCTTGCACACAGATCATATGTACACAAGGAAAAAAAAGTGTCTTTTTTTCAGAAGAGGCAGTCTTCATGAAACTGAAACCTGGCCCTAAATCCTGGACCATGGCTCTAGCTATCTGTTTTTAATGTCCTTTAATTTTCTTGGCGAGCAAGAGTATGCACCAATTTTTAATACCAGTGTATGCCCAAGTCCTGTCCTCATCATTCTGCATATATGAGCTCATCCATGATTCACAGGCTGTGTGAGATTACAGCAGCTGATCCATTTTCTCAACACCAAGGTGCCATAGCTGGGAAGCAGCAGTTTAAGTGAAGCTTCTACGAGGTGTCAGGTTATCCCAGGCCCATACTCTACGTTCTCCAGTACGTGGCATATGCAAAGGGAGTATTGCCCGGAAGACACAATCCATAACAACCTCCACCTCCATCCAAAGATGCCATCCCTCTGCCATAGCTCCATCTCCACAGTGATTCATAAAATGTCTCATTAAATCCCCTCCAAGACATTTCATAAAATGTCCCATTAAATGTGATCTGCAGCTTGAGTATAATCTCACCACAGGCTCTTGGTATTAGAGTCAGTGGACCTTTAATTGGCACATTTGGTACAAGCTAGATTGGAGATCTGGTGGTGGTTTCCCTGCTCTCCATGATGGCCGAGGGCCAAGCCAGGCACCCTCTCCTCCTAGCAAGCAATAGATTGTGCGCATGGAAATACAGAGCCTCCAAAGGACCCCTGCTGCACTTCATCTCCCAGGATTTGGTTCGCGATTCCAGCCAACTGAGATCATTTAGAAGTTTGATTTTTGTCATCCTTCATTTTCTATCCCTCCCAGCTGTGTGTCAGCCACAGATGTGATAAGCAGGCTTTATCTGTCTTTGTCTAAATTGCTGATACCAAATATTAAACAGGACTCAGAAACATACCTCTGCTCTGATCCCGAGGACTTAGAAATGGACCTTCATCTCAGTGTTTGCTCTTTGATCGTTTTGATGTTCTTTATCATCCAGCGAAGGCTTCAAGGGTAGAGCCTTGATAGTGTGTTCCTTGCCACCCCTATTGGGTGTGGCGCTGAGGATGGAAGGCATGCGCAGTGTTTGCTGAATGGCACAATGGACAAAGTTATTGGCTTGAAGTTCAAAGATGTGGGTCCAGGTCATAAACCCCTAACCACCAAAGCAGCAGTGAATAACCTCAGTATCTCAATGTGTAGGAACAATGATCTCAGCAAGCAATTTCATTTGGTCATTGCTGAGTACAAATGACATCATAGAGACAAGCATGCTTGGTCCTTCAGGGCCCCTTGGATGTTTATATATAATTGTTCTTTCAGAAATACATTTTCCCTTTTTCTCTCCCATAAGTTCCACCCTCACACCATTCTTTGTCTTCTTATGAAAAGTTCCCCATAGGCACATAATGTGTTTGTGCACTTGGTCCCTGGTGGATGGGAATGGATTGAGAGGCTATGGAAACCTTAGGAGGTGGAGCCTCAGAGGAAGGAGTGGTCCTCTGGGGGAGGTCAGCGTTCCGTGATTGGTGCAACAGACCAAATCATTGGCTTAGAGCCAGAAGTCAGATGGCCAAAGGCAGCTCCAAGCCCCTGTGTGAACAGGTATCACATCTGCTGGCTTCTCATTATTATAGATCAAACCCGTAAAACTTAGACAAGGTGAAAAGTTGCACGCAAAATGGCTATTGTGGAGGAGCTTCAGAATGGACCCCGATGGGATGGAACAGTAGAAGGGCTGGGCAGGCAGGGAAGCTGATCTTCAATGAAGTGGGCAAAAGGACTCTGCTAGTCTTGTGGAGAACTTGGCATGGGGAAGGCTCTTCAGAGTTATCCCAAATAGAAGCAAGAAAGCTGAGCCTCTCGTCACCTGTCTTCAATGAAGGCTGCTTCCAAGAAGGGGGCAGAACTTTGATCTTGCAATCTGTCTCCCATTGAGAACATTCCCAAACAGAAACAGCTGAGAACCACCAAGACACACACTGTGGGCAGCAGAAACCGCTCTTGGTGGAACTGGGGAGTCTGCTAGAGTGTCTATGCCTAATGCTACACGATTCACTAACGCTCTTGAAGAAGATGTTCGTTTGTGTGAAGGAAAGGTCTGGCCAAGCTCAAGTGGAATCCAGTTGGATTCCATGGGATTATCAGCACCTGTCCATCTCTGTACCTTTCAGCCCCCTGCGGAGGACTGTGCAGGTGTTCACCATGAGGATGAGGAAAGTTGGGCCTCTTTCCTTAATAAGGGAGGACCATCTGTCTCCAAGGATGGTTGGGTGTGGGGCAAGTTGGTGACATTAAAGCAAGCCAAAGGACAAGAGACTATTCACAACAAGTAATATACGCTAATGATGCTGGGATGAGAGAACACGGCATACCTATGCTATCAGTAGAGCAGGCTGGCTCCTCGCGGACTTCAGTGCCAGATGTCAGACTTTTGACCAGGTACCCAAATCAGCAAGGGGAATATAGCATTTCAGTAGAGGAACAAAGGGTGCAGGGTATAATTATTTGGACCATTTTCCATGCAAGGGTTACAGTGGGAGGAACCAGCCACCCAAACTCAATCATAGCTGAGATCCCTATGTAGAACACAGCATGAACTGTCCCGGCTACAGGTCCCCTGTGATCCGAGGAAGTGCTGTTCTCTATAGGTATAGTCTAGCCTTAACAGTGAGTTGATGTGAGTCCAACCCCAATGGAAAGAACCAAAGAACAAGCTCACTTAAAGTTGTCCATCCAGAGAAATCTGGCATCTCTTGGCACACTATACATTCAAAAGATTATCAGTCAAGGAGTACTCCCTCCTGAACTGACTCAATGTCCACTATCGAATACTTACTGTATCTATGGTGTAAGTAAGTTACTAGTCTACAGCTATAAAGTTTGTTCATCCATGAAATAATAAGAATGGGAACTTCACACACTGCACTGATAGGGAAATAAAGCTTAATCTAATGGCATTAATTTCCTTCCTTCCTTCCTTCATTTTTTCCTTCCTTCCTTCCTTCCTTCCTTTCTTCCTTCCTTCCTTCCTTCCATTCTTTTCATGAGGAAGGGTTTCTCTGTGTAACAGCCCTGGCTGTCCTGGAACTAGCTTTTGTAGACCAGGCTAGTCTTGAACTCACAGAGATCTGTCCGCCTCTGCCTCCTGAGTGTTGGGTTGAAAGGTGTGTGCTGCCGCCACCGCCTGGCCATCAATTTTATTTCTATCATACTGACAAAGATGTTTTGAAAGGATGAAGATCAATACTGATGAAGGCATCCTTGCTTTCTTGCTCACCATGTGTGGGTATCCTGAGCTGAAATAAGCAACTGTAGGAGGCAAACAGTGAGATTTCTTTTCACATCATGCCCTAAGCAACCAAATCTTCCGTTATTCCAGTTGGAATCATCAATCTAAGTACCAAGTAGTTTTATTTGCCACTCTTTTTAAATTTATTTCGAACATTGTATTATTTCTGTGGTTCTTTATAATGAGAATGTCATAAACAACTAATAATAATAATAATAATAAATAATGATAATAACAAATAATATGTGCGGCTTAACTCCTATAATGATAAAGTATATGCAGAACGGGACCCTGACAGCTCTAGTCCTTGCATTTAAGCGAAGGCCCATTGATGTTCATGCTAAGGTGCGATCCCCTGCCAAGGTCTTTGCTAGACAGTAAGTGGCTTCCCTGCAGCACATTACAGCAGTCCCTGAAGAGTACCTCTTAACCATTTTGCTGGCTATTTCTTTGTCCACAGTCCCTTTCTGTCCTGACCTCTATGACCTTCATCTTCTAAGACCTTACCCATTATCCTCATTTCTAGTATTTTTTGTTTCTGTCTCTTCAATTCTGCTCTCCTGCCATCACCATACTTCGAGCAAGGCAATTGTTCTGCCGTGTGTCTCTGACCATGATAATCTCTGTGCTTGCTACAAGGGTCGTTCGGGGCTTCTCGTTGTGAAGTTCATAGGCCATATGTAACAAGCCTCCATCTAATTCCCCAAGGGCATTCTTGCTTCTTTCTCTACTGTATCTGACAACACAACGTGGGTGTCTCACAAACTCCCTTAGAGCAGCTCCCCAACTCCCCATTCACTTCTGTGCCTCCTTTCTTGAGTGTTCTTTCCTCTGTTTCCATACAACAAGCTTCCATTCCACTTCCCTAGGTGTCTTCTGAGAAGTTGTCCTCTCTCCACTTCTCGCCCCTCCCCAGTATTTTTCTGTGTCACCTGCAGTCCTTCCAATGCCAGGTCAGTCTTGGGTCCATTGCATACACTGAATAGCACGACCCTCAAGGAAATATACTTTGCTCTTAGGAAACCTTGACACACAGGATGTGCTCCATTCAGTCCATGAATCTGTTAATGTTTTCTTTAATGATTTTTTTCAGAACTATACCCCATGGCATAAAACAAAGCAACCTAGATTTTTCTCTGGCTGCTTCATAATGCTGACTTCACAAAGTCCCCAGCCACCCGCAGGATCTCTCAAAGTTGTCATCTGGAGGATAGGGGAGCTTTGGGGGGAAAATCAGAGCCCCTCAATTACCAACTCTGACAACTCTTATTTTAGTTCAGCTCTCCCCATGCAAATAGACAGTTGACATGTGATTGGAGAAGAAATAGAAGTACGTTTCTATTAAAACCATGTTCCTTAAGTTGTCGCTCTGAATTTATATCCCTCTGGCCTTTGCCAAGTTGGCTCTGGGCTATATTCTGTCCTGAAATTAGAGCATTCTTCTTGTAGCCCCAGGAGATGCTTACGATCCTTGAAGATGAAAACCAGACCCTGAAAACATAGCTTTGGGAATTCACAGAGTCCAAAGTATAACTTCCCTATACAACATACTTGGGATAACCCAGCTTTCCATTGCACTTCTGATTAGAGCTTTTGAGATGGAAGAGGTCACAGCTGAAATGATCGCACCCTAAGAAGATAAGGGAGAAGTCCAGGAAGGGTGGTAAGAATCAATTGCATTGGCATAAAGGAAAAACGCTTTTCAAAATGTCAGGGACCCTTGACCTTTAAAGAAAGCAACTGTGTGTGGGGGGGGGGGTGCATAAAATGTTGGATTTTATTGTAATTAGTAATTATTTGGTATCTGTTGCCTTTGTGGCATTTGTTGAATCTGATGAAGGAGGAAAACAAGAGCAAGAAGGTTGCTGCCCTTGAACTGTTCATTGGTGTTCTTGCACAAGGGTTTGGCTCTACACAGCTATGATTACCAGTAGATTAGGGCAGTGTGAGCCTCAGGAAAGATCAACCTTGCATATCTGTGCACGCTGTAGAATGGGGGTAATAGAACAGGGTTAGGAGTTCTGGTCTTTAGGCTCCAAATCAGTTGTTTTCAGGAGACAAAATACAGTGTCACTCAGAGCCTTGGTTTCCTCAACTGGATATACAGCCACTTCCTAAAGAAGTTGGATGGAGATTAAATGAGACACAGTGTGGGAATGCCTGGCCCGAAGTAGTACTAGCTTGTTTCCCTTTTGCTGTCCATCAAAGCCGAGACCCAGTGACCTCACACGAAACCCTTGGGAGACACAGTTTCCAAGAGAAAGTACGGGGAAGAGTGTCTAGAGTACAGAGCAGAGCCCTTTGCCTTGCTTGTCCAGCTTTTCAAAGAACGTCTTCCTGCCCAGTGATCTTGAGGTCTCTCTGTCTTTGGCATTAGAAGATGCTTTGACTTGAAGGTGAAATGTGTTTAGTTCATTTGGATTAAATTTCTATCTGCCTTAGAGATGGAGCTAGGCTCACTACTCAGTCCAAAAACCCAAGGAAGACGGCTGCTATATAAGCTTCTCCATTGAGGACCCCAGAGCCCTAGAAAACCACAGAATGCATAAGATGAGGAAAATAAACAAAAAAAAGCCAAGAAAACAAGGCCTTCCTCACACAGGCTTGGCCTGTGGTCTAGAACAGCACACTCCAGCTTGAGGAATCTCAGCTTGGTTTGGGATGGCTGATTACTGGAAAACTCAGAACTCTGTCAGAAGCACATGGGTGGCTCATGTCTCTGCGACTTCTTTCATTTTATACATAGAAAAGCACATTTCCAAATCTATCCGTAAACAGAAGAGATGACCCATGTTTCCTGCTGTGGTTCTTCTTCCAAAATGTAACTCAGCAGAAATGCAGCTATTCCCTTACAGTTGGGCTTGAGGAGCTGAAACCCAACACAGCAGACCGGAAGTCAGACAGCGAAGGTCAGTGGTGACTTAGATACCCAACTTTTGGGCAGCTCAGAGACAGTTGCTTCCAGCTCTGGCAGAACAGTGTTGTCATCTTTCAAATGGGCACAGAGGTACTTACTTCACAGATGGGCCTATGTATTAACTAAGTCCATATAGAGAAGAGTTATAAATATAAATCTCAATAAGTGTTCACTTCTGTATCTGCTACCTGTGAGATAGGGAACAAATCTTGCAATTGGTCTTAGAAATTCTCTTTTGCAAAATTTAGCTCTTTTCCTCACTCTTCCTGCTATGTGGGGCTAATTTGAGAGGTTAAGGATAAGATGGAGTAAAAGTAAATGCACATGAAAAGCATCAGAACAAAATAAAGTCTGTTTGATGGTCATTTTACCTACCTGAAAGCAATATGCAAGAGAGAAGCATTTATTCTTAAAGACCCACCTAAACATGGACTTCGGCACAGTGGCAGAGACCATTGTAGTATGTCCCAGTTCCTGGTCTCCATTTTCAGCATTTCTGGGCTGGGGTGTATCCTAGTCTATCAATAATTTCTTAGACCGGAGGGCCACATTAGAAAGATTCCCTTTCACTTAAACTCCCAGAATGATGAATTATCATAAAAGAGAAGAAGACACTAGTTGCTGTTGAAGTCAAGCCATATTGGCTACAGGGTTAGGCCCAAACTCTTTGAATATTGGTACAGCCTCAAAGAAATCAAAGCCGACAAAGCCTTATGCCAGATACATGATTAAGTGGATAAAACCTATACACTCTAATCTGAGATCAAGGAAGTACTCTTTCCCACAAGTAAAAACCTCTTAAAAATTAAAACATGATTCATGCAAACAAGACACTTAGGAGTCAAGTAAGCCAGACAGTCACAGCCTGAAGAATTGGAGGTAGATCTAAGGAAGAAGGTACAAAATCGTCCTCAAGAAACTTTATGTTCATAAGCAGGATGTCCATGACCCAAGGCTATCTAAGATCAAATGGTTTGACCCCCTAGAAGAGTCCCCAACCCCAGGGTTGCAATTTTCTAGGGTCTAAAATCCACAAGGAGAGGGGATCTCCCCTTTCTCTGCTATTCCCAAGTTCTTGCACAGATAAATCTTCAGGAGCCTTACTTTCTACATTTGCAGTAGAAAGTTTTCATTATTAATCCACAGAATACCTTGAATCCTCCTACGAAGTCATGTTCTCTTCTGTCTCCCTCTGCAAGATAAAGAATCCCTATGCTGAGTCAACCATGTCAGTTCCTTCTGTAGCTCTGAGAAACTGCATTTCAGCTGTTGAAGTCTGTTGTGCTTCATTAAGGCAGGTACAGCCTAAGTCCGCGGGTAGAAGTGTGTTTCCCTGTCATTCAGCTCCGCCATTGACCCAGGTGCCCAAGTCAGAAGTCTGCAGGACAGCCTTAACTCTCCTTAACGTTTTCTGTCTGCCTGACCTGATTGTCACTGTGTCTCTAACGAAGTCCCTCTCATCAGCTTTGCTTGGTCTCAGGATTTCTCGGGAGAACTCAACAGTAGGAATCCCTGAGAGTCCTGCTCTAGTCCAGACCCCATTGTTTCTTCCCTGTGTGTATTTCTGTCTTTGGAGAGTTTACCTCCCACGTGGCTAGCATAACATCCTTCACCAGCCCCTGTACCATCAGCCCCTACACCACAACGCATAGTTCTTATTGGACTTGCAGGGATTCTGGAGAATCTGCCCATGTCCCAATCTCATGTCTCTCATAGGCGCAGGAGCTCATACTGTCCAACACTTCTGCGCCTTCAAATCCCATACATATTTTTTTCCTGATTGATTATTTTGGGTTTCAATGATTTAAGTATTGACTTGTTTGTTTATTTGTTTGCATTCCCTGTTTTACCAAGAAAACACATCATTTTTCTCTTTAAAACTCAGCATCAGCATTGCTTCCTAATAAAGACTTCTGCAAACTCTACAACCAGGAGGCTCTCCTGGATTCTCTGAGCAACCCCAGCTCCTGGCTATCCTGATTGTCATAAAAGGGGCATCTTAATTAACTGCTTCCTTCTTGTCTGCTTCCCTTCCTGGAATAACCCTGAGCTTCCGGAGTGAATGCTGCATCTCAGAAAGGCCTAGCCTAGGCCTGGGTAGTGGCAAATAGCACAAGACCTGTCTGGAGAATAAAGATGTTCACTAAAGTTCTGAGCCGAACAGAGAGCAGCTTGACATTTCTTATTTTATAAAGGTCAACCCTTAGGATATGTTCCTCTATTCATTGCTTTTTCTCATTGTTGTGTTAAAAGCATCTGACAGATGCAGTTAAAGGGAGGAAGTGTTTATCTGAACTCAGTTTAAGACAGACGTTGTACGTAGTGGTGGAAGGCTGAGTGGTAGATTTACAAAACAATGTGACCATTGAGGCAGCAATCAGGAAACAGTGCAGGATCAGTGTTGGCCCTCTGCTTGCTTCCTCTCCTTCTCTCTCTGTATTTAATCTAGTATCCCTGCCGAGGGTAGGTCTTCTTCCATCCGGTAAACATCTCTAGAAATGTTCTCATAGATACACCTAGAGGTGTGTCTCCTAGGTAACTCCAGATCCCGTTAAACTGACAGTTGAAAATGAATCATTACACTCCTCCAGTTTCATTTATTATTTTGTACTAGACAAAAGAGAGCCCAGACAGTATGGCTGTACCAGGACCTGGAGTAACCATCTTGGTCTCTGTTCCAGTTAGGTCTTGCTTTTGTTTGTTTGTAGTCAACTTGACACAAGCTAGAGTTTTCTGAGAAGAAACTCAACCGAGAAAATGCCTCCATCAGACCACCTGTAGGAAACTTTGTAGGGAATGTTTTTAAATTAGTAATTGATGTGGGAGGCCCCAATCCACTGTAGCCGATACAATCTGGGCAGTAGGTAGTTCTGGGTGGTATAAGAAAGCAGGCTGAGCAAGCCAGGGGGAGAAAGCCAGTATATAACACCTCTCATGCCTCTTGCTTCAGTTCCTGTCTCCAGGTTCCTGCCTTGAGTTCCTGTCCTGATTTCTCATCATGATGAATTACTACACCTGTAGGCCGACATAAATCATTCCTTCCCCCAAGTTGCTTTTGGTCCTGGTGTTTATTCAGGGACAGAAAGCAAACGAAGGCAGACTCTGAACCAGGTTCTGTCTAGCTGATTTTCTAGAACAACTTGCTTCACCACTCTGAGCTTCAGCCTCTTCAAATGAGAAGCAAGAATGTCAGAAACAAGCCACTGTTTTCATTCCTAGCCTTCCTTTCGAACCGTTGAGTAAGGCCCAGGCACTGATGCTTTTAAAGTCTTCCAGGTGACTTAACAGCCAGGATTGAGTGCTGCTGAGAGGGTTCAAATGACTCAGCTGATCTAAAGGACACCCAGTAGGACTGGTACTGATGCTGCTGTTACAATAGCAACAGTGGCAAAAGATCCCCATCACTGTGCTAATTGAGTATATAGCACGCAGACCTGAGGCTGACATGGTAAGTAGAAGTAAATATGCAACAGAGAATGTGTGCTATTGAGTCACCATGACAACCCTGTAAGTGTTCTCCCTGTGCTCCTGGCAGCGCGTGGGGCCTCCGAGAAGATGAGTGACTCAGCTGCCAGGATTCAATGCTGTCAAGAAGTGGACCCGAAGATAGAGCTCGGAGTTGCCTGTTCACAGAGTAACAGAGTAATAGCCATCTGGGAACTGGACCTGTGACCTCAGCATCTAGTTGGTGCTCAGCAAAACAGTTATTTTAAGAAGGGCATGAACCACTGTGTGCTGTGGACTGAGTGTGCAGAGTGTTGTGCTGTCTTGGGACAGGGCTCTGCTAACATAACCCAGCTGTGCAGGACTGGGGCAGTTGGCAAAGAGTCATTTTGCATTTGTTTCAGCATTTTTAGCTTAAAGGGCTAATTACTTCTACAGATTATCAAAATGCCTGACAAGTAGAGACTGACTCTTAAAACTGCTCTATTATAGGTCTGGGGTCCCAAGCCAAGCTCTCTTGACTCCAAAGCTGATGCTCTAGACTTGGGGCTTTGCTGGCTCTCTTCCTGGAAAGCGCTGTGCCACACTAAGAAGAGCTTCCTCGTTTTCCCATGTGTCTGCATCTCTATTGAAACAAGCAGCTGATGATTTCCATAGACTGAACCCACCCATAGTGGTTACAGCGTTGCAAACCTGTACCCCGAGAGGCTGCATGTAATGTGTAAGCAGACACCCCAGGTAAGTTATCCTTCTGACCACCATGGAGTGGCGTCTGTGCTCAAGAAGACCCGTGGTTTGGCACAGTTTCCCAAACAAGGCAAATACCCAGAGGGAGACATCCCCTTCAGAGAGCAGCTGGGCAGTTGCATAGGTTGGGGAACATGGATGGGAGTGATAGCAGCTGATAAGCTCAGAGCTGGGAGCACTGAGGGTCAGAAGCTAGCCCTAAGCAAAGTCACTAAGAGGCCAAGTGTCTATCTCGTGCAGTGATAGACAGGTGATGGATGTTAGGTGGATCCACCCATATCAACTCTATCAGCAGAGGGAAACCTCCCGGTATCTCTGGATCCTGCTCCTCTCACTTGTAAGACAAGGAATTTGAACTTGACACCCCTAGCTTCAGATATACAGTCCCGGTCTCCACCTATAGTCTGAAGACTGTCCCTGTGTTACTTCACACATACAAGTGAAAGGATGTCTATATGTGGCACATATACTTAAACATGTCCCAGATTTTATGAAACCATAAAATTTCTAGGTAAATATAAACATAATGGAAGATGCTATAAGAACATTTAAGTGTCATAACCTTCTATGAGCCATCCAAGTAAGAACAAGTCATTGCTAGTACAGGATGGAAAATGCCACTGTTGGTAGACAAGACATTTGGAGCTTAACCACTGGAGGGGCTCTTGTTTTAGATGATCTGGGAGCTGGGTAAAGGTCTAAGTAGTAATCATCGAGGTAGGACACATTCGGTAGGTCCAATGGGAAGCTGTGGTTGGTATAGCTCCAATTAGCCACTCGCTCCACTCTGTAGTCTCACATACACCAGATAGCTCTTCCCATATATGGCTCAAGAATCTCTTTGGCTTCTTACCAACTAGTTCAACGTTTTGGGATATTTGTTGTGTCTATGCTTTTGTTGTTTACATTCTGAGAATGTCTACACTTTATACACATCAAAGTCTGATAATCTAAAATGTCAAATAAAGATATTCAATTGGTTTTCAATGGAAATCTATCTGAATAATAACTCTGTTTACCAAACAAAAAGGAACAACTGTGCTATGATATAGTTGTGATGTATCCCCTACCAAAACAAACAAACAAACAACAAACAAAAAACCCTTGCATTCATAGCTTGGCCTCCAGTTGGATCTGATATTTTGGGAATTCTAGAACCCAAAGGAGGTCTTGGGGGTTGATATTATTCCAGATCTCCCCTGGGATTTCTGCTTCCATAAGTGGATAAAGATCCCCCTTCAACACATGCATGATGTTCACGATATCTTCTGATTGGCATGACGAAGACAAACTTGGCGAGAGAAATGTCAAATGAAACTTTGTCTTGAGAGATAAATCAAAGATGTTCTGGAGAAATTTTGTAGCCAGAAGTATGGATTCCGTTGTCAGAAAGAAGTGATCACAGCTAATGTCTGGGTTTAGAGTAACTTTTCTGGAGATACTCAGACATGACCTTGGTGTAGCAGGGAATAAGTTGTACCTAATGGTGAGCCAGTAATCTAATGTCATGACTAAGAATCAGTGTGTTGAAATCTGCAGGGTGGTAAGAAGTGTCTTTGCTAAATGTCACCAGTGTCCCAGCTCTGAGTGAGACATATAGCATGCCTGCCAAAAAGTTCTTTCTTTCCCCTGTCTCAGAGATAGTAGACAAGAAAAGAGTAGAAAGAAAAAAAATAGTTGAAATAAATTCAATAATGAGGAAAATGTGGTTTTAAGCCTCTCCTTTGGTGATTTAGAAATGAATAAACCAGATAGCATCTGAAATAAAAGTGGAGACCAGACCAGTGAGAAAGCTTTACAAGGAGCAATCACATGGGCAACTCGTGATTAACGCTCTCCAGAGGAACGCGACTTCCGCATCGACAAAAAGGGAAAGCAAATATTATTGGAGCATGATATGCCATGTTTGGTTGACGTCCCTGGGAGGCCTGCTCTCTTCTGAGGGGAAACTGAGAGGGAACGGATCTGGGGAAGAAGGGAAACGGGGAGCTAGTGTCTGGGGAGCGGAGAAGAGGGGAAAATGTAATCTGGATATTATATGAGAGAAGAATAAAATATGATTTCTAAAAAGAGTGAATACAAATAGAACAAATGACTCATAGGATGGTGGAGGCTTGACTTTTTTTTTTAAGAGTTACAAGACAGGCCAGCAGACTGAGGCCCAGAGATGAGTTCAGACCTGAAAGCGTTGCCTGGCAGAGCCCTTTCTTGCTTAGGAGAGGGCAGTCAGTTCTGTCAGTCTTTAACCCACTGGATAAAGTCCACCTACATTCTGGCGAGAATCTACTTTATTTTGATTGCATATGTTTCAATATTACACTCATTAAAATTAAAACCACCATGGGGTCTGAGAAATGACTCAGCTGGCAAGCATAAGGGTCTGAGTTCAGATCCTATGAGCTCAAGCAAAACTTGCTAGGTGCGATAGCACGCACGTGTAATCCTAGCGTTGCGCAGGTCGAGCCAGCTACACTGTTGGCCATCCAGTCTAGCTCCAAGTTCTGGGAGAGACCATGTCTCAGAAGAGTCAGGAAGAAAGAGATGAGGAATGGAGATTAACATCAGTATCCCGTCTTCTTGTATGTACATATGCTCATACACAGAAGTATACATGTACACACAGAAACACACACACACACACACACACACACACACACAAATCACTCTTTGTGGAAGCATCCAAAATAATGTCTGACTAAACACCTCAACACCTTGGCCCAACCAAGGTGACACAACAAAGTTAACCATCAACAGCTAGCTTCTAGGACCAATCTTTAAAACTTCACGGTATTCTTTTTTTTTTTTTTTTTTTTTTTTTTTTTTTTTTTTTTTTTTTTTTTTTTTTTTTTTTGGTTTTTCAAGACAGGGTTTCTCTGTGGCTTTAGAGCCTGTCCTGGAACTAGCTCTTGTAGACCAGGCTGGTCTCGAACTCACAGAGATCCGCCTGCCTCTGCCTCCCGAGTGCTGGGATTAAAGGCGTGCGCCACCATCGCCCGGTACTTCACGGTGTTCTTAAGTGCCCTTTAATCTACTCAGTACGTTGATTATGGACTGTCCTGTTCACTCTGCAATGCCGAGGAACTCCTGAAGCACATGTAGCTAGCATGGCTGTTGAGCAGCATACCTGAAACCAAGGTGCCACATGGATGGAAACACAGATGCCCCAGACCTCAGTAGACATCTGAACACATCCCTTGTATGTTTTTTTGAAGATAGTTATCTGAAAAGAGAGATGAGTGTGAAACCATCCATGTAAACAGTTTAGTTCCTTATTCGTGATGGCAAAGAGGAAGGGAATGGTCTGAATGACATTTGTCATGTCCATCTATTTTTAAAAGATGACCTATGACGATGTTTATTTTCTGGTGCCTTGCACTTTTCACAAGGGAAGATCCCATTCTGGTATTAAAAAAACATTGTTAACCAGGTTGTTTTAAAAGCAGCTTCAAAATTGGAGTTTGTATGTTTTTATATGTTCACTTCATTACACGTTCAATGTCGAATTTGTGGGGCAATGTTCTTGTACCCTGTAAAGGTTTGTCACTCATATTGGTTTAATAAAATGCTGATTGTCCAGTAGCCAGGCTGGATGTCTAGGCAGGGCGGATGGGAGCTGGGAGTGCTTCTCCCAAACCCGGTATTGTGAACTCCACTATATGTGTACTGCATCTCAGTCAAGAAAAGAAATGTGATATACTAGAAGAAAAAAGAAGAAGAGACACATAAAAATGAGACATGTTTCGTTCTTACCATGGGGCCCAAAGTGTAAGCACAAACTAAGAAAGGAGAATGATGGTGGGCTTTTGCCTTAGAGGCAAGGACTGGTCAGTATCAGTTTTCAAGGTGAAGCCCAGCTCCAGGGTAGGACTGGGATGGAAAAGGATCTGGAAAGTTTGCTTGTCATTAGAAAACCACAAATCCATTCTTCCTGAACATCCTGGAGAGAGGGAAATGTGCACCTCCCATGTTTCCTCTGGAAACTGGGTTAAATAAACAAGTGAAGCCCAGCCTAGTGTGGTAAGAAGCCTTGGCATGAGCAGACTGGGGGGCATCCAAAGCTAGGGTTAAGATTGCTGGAGCCATCGTGGATGGATTGGTGGCTAGGGTCTTCTTAAGGATGTGGTATCTTGTCTACAGGGGGATCCAAAGCTGTTTTCTAAACCTTTTAGAAGATTCTGACGTGATGCAACTTCCCAGGAGAATATGCCATGTGCTTACCCTTAGGGCCCTTTCCAGGAAAGATGTGGATTTCTATTTACATCCAGGGATGGAAAAACAAAGGAAGACATAGTTCCTGTCCCTCCTTTGTCCCCCAGAGATGGTTTAACACAAAAGGAAGAAACACTGCCGTAGGCATGAGCTTTGAGTTTCTAAGAACTTCTTGGTTTGAGTTGAGAGCGAAAAGAGAATTTTCCCAAATAGGATCTTGTTGGATTTTTCAATTATGTGCTTTAATTGCAGCAGTGAGCCTGGCCTCTTGTTCTGCAAGTGCGTTTGATGCTGGAAGGCAAGGGAACCCACCAAGTCTTCCATGGCCCGCAGCCCAGTGACTGCTTTTAATTGGGCTCTGCTGCTACCATCAGGTACACAGGGGCCAGCCAATGGCCCTTAGGTCCTTTAGAGTGATAGTTATGATGGGGAATGACATACTTTGGTTTCTGGAATGGCATGCACAAGGCCAATGGCTCCACCAATTGAAGTGCTAACAGGGCCTTTCTGAACAAGACCGTGAAGTTAGGCCCCTCCTCGATGACTCCTGAATATCAAGAGTTCTTAGCAAAGTAAGTTTTGCCACCACCAATCTAGGGCAGTGGCCCTGTCTCAAATGCAGACATTCGGATGTCTGTGCAAAGCTGACATGACTGTAGCATCGTGACTTTATGCTCCCTGTCTTTTCCTATTAGTCAGTCCTCTCTAAGAGCTCCACATTATCTCAGTTCCTTCCTCTCTCCCCCTTCTCCCTTCTGTGTCCTGAGTCATAACCTGACTTCGCTTGTCTAAGCTGGCTAATCCTGACCCTTTAGCTAGATTTTTCCTTTTCAATATGAAAATTAGATTCAAGGAAACCTGGAAGACAGCTTAGAAACTATACAACACTGGAACATCCTACCTTTACATGACAAGCTGCAACAGATCACCATTTCAGTTGGAAATATTTAGGGCCTCTCCCAGTTCTGTGTATGGTAGGTACCTTGGAAGATCAGGGTAGGAGACAGGGAAAAGAAACCAAATGCAGAAAGGAGAAAAGCCGATGGTTATTGTATGTTTAGTTTGGGTCAAACTTCAGACTGGGGTCTTCATCTCATTTTGTTCATTTTATACTCCTTGTACACTACAAGGACTTATTTTTTCTATATTATAATCTACCTTCCAGTTATCTATATTTATACCCCTAGACAGATTCTACTCTCAGCCTAATCAAAGATGCTTCTCTTTGCAGTGAATGGCAGTGAATACAGAAATGCAAGGCTTCTCAAGATGCTGAGAATCAGAGACGGCTGAATGCTCATCCCTAAACTAGTCATTTACATCTGCCTCCTGAAGGCTCAGGAAATATCACAGAAGGTGATGTGGGAGAAACACAAATGTGGGATTTATGAAGAAGGGCTGTGATATACCATAGGCTATCAAAACAAATGTCACAATGATTGCCCGGCACCAGCCTACAAGGGACCTACACAAGACTGGGCCTGACAACTGTCAATCACAGACAACAAAGGGGGTGGCAGGGCCATAACCACCCCAATGAGCTCTTGGTTATTGATGGACTTGGAGGGAGGAGAAGACACCGTCTTCACTTAAGCACCGCTAATAAACCTACCAAGCTCCAATGTATTGTTCTAAACCTATTATATACTGATGGCCTTGGTTAAACATAATCTCAAAGCAAAACAAAATCATATGATTCGGGGAGAGGGACTTTTAAGGGAGAGAGGGCATGATGGAGAGTTCAGAGACTGTGAGAAGGACAATAATCAATGGTCAAAGAACAAATGTAATACAAGTTTTTCTTTAAAAAGTTCAAATACCACAGTTTGAATGAACAACTAGCGAGTCGGAGAGACCATACAGTCTAAAAAGCATGAGCCTGTGCGACTCTTCATTCATGCAATCTCCATTCAGGTTATCACTGTGGTGCCTTGCACAGGGGGCTGAATTATCCATGTACTGCAGATGGTAAGATCAATTAAGAAAGATTGAGTAACTTGTCTAACATCATACAGCTAATCAATGGAAGAAAAATTTTGCCTTATATTCAAGCATATTTGCTCGACGTGTGTTCTTGTATTCAATAGTGCATCCACAGTCCTCTAAAATGAAAGAAGCCCTCATTTTCTGAAGGCACTGTAAGGAGTGTGACAGCTCTGATAAGGTCTTTCGAACAAGATGTGGAGTAGAAGGGCTTGTTTTCGGTTGAGAGGCCAGGACAGGTCTCCCGTGGAAGGATGCCCTAAGACTTATTGAGGTCAGGGGTCTGCCCGCTGTAACCACTTCTCAGGATGAGAAGGATACCTCACACCACTCTAGCCTGAGCTGTTGAGGGGGGTTTGGAGTTTTAGTTTTATTGATTGATATCTTATATATCGAGATATCAATATTGATATCTTTAAGGGATTATCAAGGAGAAAAGCTGAAGGAAATAAATCATAATAAGAAGGGGCTTTCCAAAAGTTCAAAAACATTTTTCTGCCTTTAAAAAGCAAAACAAAAATCAGTAATGGCAATGCTGATAAAGATGACTTTGCCCTGTGAGAGTATCTTCCTCCCAACATCTACCGCTGTCTCTCTCTAGCCTCATTATCAGTAATGGCATTGCCTTCTCTGGCCGGAGTATGATCTTTAGACCCCTTCCATATCACCAGCCACCGGACTTTGTGCAAGTGGGGCCATCAGTGTTGTAGAGAATAAGAGAAACACTCTTAGGGTCTTGTACTCTTCGATTTGTTCCTCCTGTTCTGAAAACATCGGTGAGACTCTTGCTATAAAAGCCCAGACCTTGACTGGGGTTTGGGGAGGTGTGCCGCACTTAATACTGTCACCCAGAACAAGTGTGACATTCTCCAATCTGCTCCCAGTAGGTCCTCCTGCCCATTGCACACCATGCCAAGGTTACAGTAACTCTCATTTGGAGGCAATCTGAAGTCTTGCCTCAAATCAAAAGATTTCACAACCGCAGAGCTGATTTCCAGGCTCGTGCGTTGCACTGAGACTGGATCTATTTGTCAGAGGCTGGGGAAAGAAACCAGGTCAGTTTCCGAACTGGAGAAAACAAGACTCAGTTTTGGAGAACTAACTCACTGCACGGGGGCAGATCTTGAGATGTGAATGAAGCCAGGTGGGTCAGCGGATAGAGAGAGGGAGAAAGCAGGCATGGCTTCACCCGGGAAGTTCTGAGCGGAACTCTAAGGGGGTGAATGGGGAATCTTCATGCAGGCAGAGAGAGTAGAAGAGTTTTCCAAGAAGAGGCAAAGCAGAGGTAGAGATGTGTGGTGAGACCATAGGATGAGCTCTTGATGCTATGAACTCAACGTTGCTATGACTAAGCTCTGAGAAGTTCTGGTAATAACTTTGGAGCGCAGAAGAATTCTTGAACAACTCACTTCCCAACTCTGGGGCATCTGAGATGCTCCCACCAAGGACCTAGGTACAGAACATGCTGTGTCCTCTTGGAAGAAATAAGAAGCCAGCCCTTAGAGTGACTAAATTTTCGAACCGCCATCAAGGAATTAAATAAAACTGCAAGCATGCAGAAATCAGGGAGATTCTCCAAGTTCTGTGATGGCCTCTCAGATAAGATTAGAATTCACCTTGGGTCCTAAGATTCAAAAGCCATCGCTTTTATAGGGGGCTGCAAACTGGTAACTGCCAAGGAGGACATGTTCTGAGAATGATAGACAGCTGTGCTCCTTAAACATCCTGTCATTCCCTGAAATATGAGGTATTAAGTCACCCGAGAGAGTATCAGCAGAACCATACTGCCTAAGATGCCTGTGCTAAACACTGCTCGTGGGAAATTTGAGGCAGTTCCTCTCCAGAGCTTCCCCTGCGCCATGGTCCGCTGCTGCTATCATGTACGAAGAAAGTCCTATATCCTTGGATCTGCTCTTAATTAGGTCAGAGACGTTATTTACAAAGCCTTCCAGCGATCGGATGTCACTTTGGAGCCTGCAATGTGCTAACGTAGCTGCTGCAATCCCTCAGCCCAGAACAGCAGCCCCACAGGCACGACATGGCAGTCACTGTTGTTGCTAGCGATTACTCAATAATAATGAAAATAATCAATAATAACTAACATGTGGCTATTGCTTTGCCTCTTGACGAACGTTTGTCACATACGATATTTCCTTTATTGTTTATAATATCAGTTTCAGATAGATATATCTAACGATACCACTGTTTCACAAATAAGGAATTTAGCCTCAAAGAGAATTAGGCAAATTGCAAACCATCATATAGTTTGTGGGACACAGGCAAAGATGCCCAGGCAGCTCTCTCTGACTCCAAAGCCCATTGACTATCTACAATGTGTTTGCTATTAAATTCTTCTGATTCTGCAAAATAATACTCTTTGGTCCTAGGTCCTGTTTCCTCATTCACTGTTGTTAGACTATCCTTTTGCTCAAATTCAACTGCTCATCTTGTAGAAAGACTGAGGCTTAATTTATTTAATTTATTTATTTTGTTCAGCAGCTAGGCAGCAAGCCACACATATAGTCAATAGTCTGGGAATTCTCTGTTCTTCCCTGAAAGCATACTTGTCTGTCAATGGGACCACCATGCTTTCCTTGCTCAACCTGTCTCCTGAAGGGAGTACCTGACAGGCGAGAGGCACTAAGTAAATGCTATGCCATTGGAAGGAGCATCATCATCCCAGCTCTTCACAAAGAGACTTCAGACTCAGGGAAACAGGCGGCACACACAATGTCACAGAGCTTAGAGAAGGGGGAGCAGGGGCCCTGATGGAGGCTTCCTGGGCTCCCAGCTCTCCCACTGCCTCACAGTCCTTGAATAGTTTTTCTTTTCTAATTTAAAGAAATCTGCAAAATCACCCTTGGGATTGGCCAGATAAGAGATATTCATATTCATTCTCTAGCTCTCTCGCTCTCTCTCTCTCTCTCTCTCTCTCTCTCTCTCTCTCTCTCATCTCTCCTCTCTCTCTCTGTGTGTGGTGTGTGGTGTGTGGGTGGGTGTGTGTGTGAGTGTGTGTGTGTGATGCACACTTGCATGTTTTGGTGGGGTGGAGGAGGGATCTCTAATGACAAAGCTGTTGATTCCAGTTTCATCTTCACATCTACAAGAAACTTTACACTTCGAACAATCTCATGAAGAAGACAGGCATGATCCCGCTCATTATGCCCACTTCTAGGTGATTCTAGGGATCCTTTGAACCCACTATGGTATGTACTCTGAGGTTATTAACAATATCTCACTTTGGGGAACCAAGAAATATCTTTTTCCCTGCAAACCAGATAAGCTTTGGAGGCCTGGCAATGTGAATATCTTACTGTACCTAAGACTCCACTCTATAGGCCAGTCGTGGGGGAGACATGAATTTCACCATGTTGATGCTCTTTCATCTTTGGGGTAGGAGTGGGGATGTCTTCTGCATCTAGAGTCAGCAGACATCTATGATTAACTATGCAAAAATGCCAGTTTGATGATAAAAGCTGTACTTAGCAGTGGCTCCTCCACTAAAGCAGAAGTCTGGGGGGATACAGTATCTGAGGACTCTTTCTAAATGGAAGCTTTTGTTAACATCAGATATCTAATTAACTTAGGCTTTAAAATGACGGAGGTGCCGTGTCCTCGAGAAAGATGTTTATCGAAATAGTTTCATCTAACATAATTACCCGAGATCTGCCACGAGAGACAGAATTTAAACGTTTCTTTTTTAAGAGCAGCCAATGTATTGAATGACACGGAGGCATTTTGTTGTGGGCTCTCAGTCTATGCAGTTGAGGCTAGATCAACTTACCAACCAGCGTAATTATCGTATCCAGAGTTTGTCTCAGGAAATGCCTTCCAGAATCAGGGAAAACACAGTGTCTGTGCCCACAGGACGAGGTGGCTCCCTGCACCCCCCTGAGGGTGAGTCTCCAGCTGCTCTGCAGTTATAATCAGATTGGCTCCCATGTGCCCCCCCACAACCCCTCCAGCTCATCCTTTACACAGTAATAACAGAGTTGCCAGCCGCTGATCTCCAGAATGGTATTTAGGACATCAAATACTTCAACCACCACCTAGGTACATAATGACTCCCAAGTGGGTATCTCTAAACCCACTCTCCCTCCCCAACCCCCAAGACTCCAAATCAGGTTCTTCAGTGGCCTAATGGATTTTGGGACCTTTCTCCAGAATCTCCAAGGTTTTTTGGGGCTAAGCGGCTGGGAATTAGCCCTGAAATATCATACAGAAACTGTATTAGTTAAACACTGCTTGGCCCATTAGCTCTAGCTTCTTATTGGCTAACTCTTACATAAGGTGATCTTCCTAATACTGCAGCTACCCATTTCCCCTTTGCCTCCAATGGCAAAAGAATCCTTTGCTTAGATTCCCCAAAGTCATCGCCATTGTCGTCTTGCTCATTGGCAGCTCCTATTTTAGAGATTTGTACTCCTATTTTAGAGCATATTCCAACAGGTTTAGGTGTAAACTTCACAACAGTTCATGAAGATGGGAGCTGGGGAAAGAGCTCCATTGATGACATATTTGCTGTACAAGCCTGAGGAACCAAGTTCAAGTCTCCCATCCTCCTCCGGAATCAACCTTAAAAAGCTCACATAAAAGTGCATGTGTGTAATTCTGGTCCTGGAGAGGTAGAGACAGGAGGCTCCTTGAAGCTTCATGGACAGCTGGCCTCACTGATTTTGTGAGCCCAGGACACTGCTAGACTTATCTTGGAAAACAAGATGAATGGTATCTTTGCAATAACATGTAAGATTAACCTCAGCTTCCACATACATATGCTATACATGTAATTTCTTTTGCACATATATGGCATACTCCAGTATATACACAGAAACACATACAAATTGTGGAGATAGTATAGTAAGTTACCATGTACCAGAGCTATCTCATTAACACATCAATGCAGTATGCTTGCTAAAAGTAAACGAGGGTTGACACATTATCATGTTAACTAGAGCTCATATTTTTATTAGTTACTTTTCTCCTGAAAATTAGTTAATTTTATACTGTATAAGACATCATGACCAAAGCAACTTCTAGAAGAGAAGGTTTGTTTTGAGCTTATGGTTCCAGAGAGATAAGAGTCCATCACCATCTTGGTTGGGAAGCATGGCAGCAGGCAGGTTGGGGACTGGACCATCTGGTTGCTTATATCTCAGATTGCAAGCAGGAAATAGAGAGAGTGGACTGGGACTGCTACATGATTTTTTGAAACCTCAAAGACCACTCCTAGGGACACACTTCCTTCAGGGAGGCCACAGCTCCTAAGCCACCAACTGAAGATCAAGTACTCAAATGTCTGAGACCAGGGGAGGCATCTCATTAAAACTACCACATTTTGCCAGGTGGAGGTGGTGCACGCCTTTAATCCCAGCACTTGGGAGGAAGAGGCAGGCAGATCTCTGAGTTCGAGACCAGCCTGGTCTACAAGACCTAGTTCCAGGACAGTCACCAAAGCTACAGATAAACCCTGTCTTGAAAAAACCAAATCAAATCAAAACAAAACAAAGCCTACCACATTTTATACGTTCATAAGGTTCATGGCAATATCATATTGCAAAATACATTCAGTCCCACTTAAAAAAAAAAAAAGCCTCCACTGTCTTTTACAGACTCGGCGTTGTTTAAAAGTTCAAGTTCTCTTCTGACACCCAAGGCAGTCTATTCTCAGTAAGACCTGTAAGCTCAAAAAGGAAACTACATACCCCCAACATACAACAGCGTATAGTATATATTACCATTCCAAAAGGGATAGATCTTGGTTGGAATAATGAGAAAATACTGTACCGAAGCAAAACTAGTAAGTCAAATCTTGTTGCTGTCATCAAAGGGCTTAGATGGCTCCGCCCCTCCAGCTTTGTTGTCTGCTACACACCTCTTCTTCATGGTTGGTTCTGCTTCTGAATTGACAGATGTCCCCGTAGCTCTAGCATCTTCAGCATCTTGGGGTGTCCAATGCCATCCAGGTCATCCTTCAGAGCTCCGTGCAATGGCCTCTTAGGGCCTCATGAACTCCCAGGGCTTTCACTCAGGGATTACTCCGCTCACACAGAGGACCTCCAAAACCATGCAAGAAAATTCTTACCACCTTTGTTTCCAGGTATCCTTCATGATTGTAAAGCCAACACCACCTGGACCACGCAGCCAAGCTCTCCTACAGCTTGCCGTGGCCTCTGTTCCTATGAAGCACATTTGCCATAGCTTAAAATGTGTTCTTCATCTCTGGGAGCAAACATTTTCTTAGGCCATTTCCCTTCACAAAAGAGAAGCTTAGTTGGGCAGGCCTTACCTGGAAAGCCATTCCTTTCTCTCTTTATCTCTGCACAATCCTTGGCTCCAACCATAGTTTTCTGGTTCCTTTTCTCTCTTCATTCTATATATTTTGTATTTCTTTCTGTTCCATTTGCTCATTTTTGGTATAAGCCTGCAGAAGAGTGAATCAATATCAGGCTGTCTTGAATTCTCTTCCACCAAAGAAATTATTTCATTATTTTTAAATTTAGCTCCAGGAAAGTTCTCAGGATGTGGAGATGAAACAGACTTTTTTTTTGCCAAAATATAATAAGTCATGTCTCTAACCCAGTTGCAAATACTGTTGCTGCTGAGACATCTTGAGTTGCGCCTCCACAATTGGTACAGCTCTCAGCACTGCTGCTTCTCAAGCTTCTGCTAGGTTTAGTAGAAGTTCTTCATTCGACCACTTCTCTAAGCCAAAGTTCCAAAGTCTTCCACGTTCCTCTAGAAAACTGCATCTTCAAGACTGCCACAGCGATAGCCCCTGCTCCTGGAATCAGTGTCTATACTAGAAACTTCTCTCTTGCTGTGATAAAATGCTATGGGTAAACAACTTACAGAAGGAAGGGTTCGCTTTGGACTTTTCCTTCCAGGGGATAGATGTCCATCACCATCATGTCTAGGAAGGTTGTCAGCAGGTAGCTATGATGACTGGAGTAGCTGAGAACTCACATATCAAACTCCAAGCAGAAAGCAGAGAGTAGGAGCTGGGCATGGCACATGGATTTTGAGACCTCAAAACCCACTCCCATTGACACATTCTTCAGCACAGAACCACCACCTTCTAATTCTCATCCAAATAGTGCCACTAATTGAAGTACACAAGTTTTCACCCATCTGGAGACTACAAAGGGACACATACATCACTGCCAAACCCATACATAACGCGGGTATTCCAGATTCTTCCTATATATTTACCATAAGTCAACAATTCATGTACATCCAGAAATAATCTTTTGAGTGAATGAAGTGTGGTTTTTATGTGGGTTTGTTTTTTGTTCTTGTTGTTGGTTTTGTTGACTTTGAAAGTTTTGTAAGATACTAGTTAGGGATAGTCTAGAATATGCTCCCTGAAATCATGAACCCTGTATTAATGAGAAAAATAAATCTAGGTTTAATAGGGAAAAGAAGGACTGCACAAAAGTACAGTGGTAAGCAATATGGAAAAAATCTCTCTCTCCGCTCTCGCTTCATCCTCTCTGTGTGTGTGTGTGTGGGTGGTGTGGTGGGCATGCAAGCGTGTCACAATGCATGTGTATGTGGACGTCAGGGAGCAATCCCTGACATCAGTCCTCATCTTTCACCTCATTTAGACATGGACTCTCTGGTTTTCCGCTGTGTGCTCCACAACCGTTGACCCACAGATTGCCGAGGACTTTCCTGTCTCTGATTCTCAGCAGGCCCCTGGAGCCCAGGGACAACAAGCAGGCACATTCCCACTAGTTATGTGGGTGGGTCAGGGCTATCCCATGCACAGGTCACTAATATTTGCACAGCAAACTTCTTTACAACACTGAGTCATTTCTATAGGTCCTCTGGCAAAACATGTCAAGTCAATTTGTTTATGGCACGTGACAGAACTGGTCACTACCTTCGTTAGGATAACAGGATAATAATGTAGTAGTTTTGCATTGCTGTACTTCTTAAAAGAAAATGGTAATTAGTCATCCCATTCTAAATATCCATTCTTCTATTGTGTTAAACTATGCCTTGTGAATCACTGTATTTCTGGATCCTAGCACTGGTCATGGGACATTTGGGGACTCATTCTGTATTTGAAGATTTCTTATTTTCTTGCCTGCAAAGTGAGGTCCTATAATTTATCTACATGAGGAAGGTTTTTTGAAGATGATAAATTAAGAGATCAGAATACTTGGCATTGAGGCCTTGCATATGGGGTTAGTAAAGCACTCAAACATATGAGGTCGCTACCATTTTTGTCACCATTATTAATGTCTGTGTAATGCAAGATACACTGGAGATCCAAAGACTTGACTTTGACCTACTGCATGTGTAGAGTAGTAAATTTAATGACTGAACGGGAGATCAAGAGTAGAGCAAGCCTCAGCTTGCACTCTAGAGAAGAGTCTTCTGTAAAATTCATGCTGCTGCATTTAGTTTACTTTGATACCACTTCAACAGCCATCAATTTTATCCTTAACAATAGTCTAGATCCAAAAGAAACATAAGACATGCTGCTAGTCTCAAGACCTTAATAAATTGACTGTGTACAGAGCCAAGTAGAGGGAAATGTGGGTGAGAGAAGCTCAAGCAAGAAGCTGTGTCTGTGTGGGCTGGGGCTGTTGTTGAGACCAGGGATGTGAGCACTGGAGGATGAATCTGGGCAGGATGATCAGTCAGAAAGACTGGAAAAGCCAAACGCTGGTATGTGGAAGGCAATGAATGCCATACAGAACATCGGTGCCCTGGGAGAAGGCACTAAGGTTTGTGCAGAATAGAAAAAGGGGAGCATGACATTCAAGCTGAGAAGAGAAGCAAGGTGGGGTAGCTTGGAAGCTGCCCAGGAGGGCATATTGGAAGTCACTTGTACTTTTGAACTAGGGAGGTAATAGATGAAGATGAAAATCCGTTAGAGTGACTGTGACATCCTAGCTAGCTAGCAAGAGAATGATTAGTCGAAGAAATTAGCATACTTGGTCTACTCTGTCATTTACTTCATTTTTGTTAATGAAATGTACTCTATAAATATTTATGGAGATCCTGGTGAATCCCTGGGGTATAAGAGCCTTGATATCTGCTCCATTATGTATAATAGGCTAGAAGGAGAGAATAAAGAGGTTCCTACTGTAATTCAGAAAATATTATAGCAAAAACACGTGGTGAAGAGAAAGTCAGGAAGCAAATATAGAGAAGATGCTGACAAGTTAGATAGATGATAGGTAGGTAGGTAGGTAGGTAGGTAGGTAGGAAGATAGAGAGAGAGATAACAGATGGTACAGTAAATATATACACATAACAACAAAGAATGTATACAGAGATAATTTATTTCATAAGAACAAATGTATGTAGGGTGTATATATATATATATCAAAATATATCAAATATCTGCATCATATATGTTGTCCTCATTTGTTATACACACAGTTGTTTTATGATGGAAATTTGAAAACCTAATTATTAGATTCAAATAGAAGATAAAGATAAATCAAGCAGCATAGGAGGATAATCCTGAATAGCAAATTAGAGTGAACTAGAGAGATTGCCTAGGCAAAAAAAAAAAAAAAAAAAAAAAGAGGAATTCGGAATTCTGGAGGTTGGAACCAACAAAGCAAGAAAACAGAACAGGTCAAACACTATGGGAGACAGTAATAGTATACTGTCAAACTCTCATTGCGGGACAGAATAGCAGGGAGCAGCCTTTTTAGCTGTCAATCACACTACAACAAAGACAGTTGAGTACCCTCAAGAATTGTGTATAAAGCAAAACAAGCGCTGAGCCGCGAGTTCTTAGAAATGTATACACTGTGAGGGTTTCAGGAACTTTCTAAGAGGTGGTACCAGAGGACGAGGAAGCAGAGAAGTTAGGGATAAGACAGTGAGAGACCTATAGTAGAGAGGCAGCCAAAGAGAAGAGGAGTTAGAGATGCCAAACCTGACTGCCTCAGGCCTGCCATTCAGGGACTATGACATCTCAGAGCAGCGGCAACCGAGAGGAGTAATCATATCCTTTTAATTGTTGTTTATTTTGTTTATGAGGCATGATCCCACTGTGTGACCCTGGCTGCCCTTGAACTTTCTATGCTCCTGCCTCAGCCTCCCAAGTCCCAGAATTATAGATATGTTCCAACATGTCTAGCGAATAGTGCACTTTTAAACAGTACTATATTCCAAACTCTGCTACTGTTCTGGAATCATTTATAAAACATGTTTTCTAATTTGCCTTCTCAGCTAGCATGAAGCATGTAATAATTTCCAAGAAATGACTTGTAGTCTAAGCCGTTTGCATGCATATCCCTAGAATATAGATATCTAAACACTATTGTTACTGTTTTTTAGAAGTGGGTTTTTGCTAGTTGAACAGAATTGTTAGGGTGTAAGCTAGATCACTGGGCTTACTACTAGTCAGTAAAATCCTTGTCTTAAAGATTTGTTGCCTTCTGCTCTCTATGAGAGTCTTCTACTCACTCATATAGGGTTGAGTGGAGTCCCAGATGTTCTTCTCTATCTCTCTGGAAGAAGAAACAGGTCTTTGAGGACTAGTCTGTACCTTTTAGAACTGGTCATAACCTTTTCTGAAGCATTCCAAGCATAGGTGTATTGCTGGACCCAGGAGAGTTTTACGCAGGAAGAGTCCGATGGCTGGGAGGAGTAACCTGTACTCATAAGGGAAGGTGGCCAATAAATTGCTTTTCCTTGTTCCAGTGGTATTTCTGAAGAGCTTGGGGTGCATCTTAAAGGCCAACCACAAATTAGATAGACCGCAGGTCATTGCTGCTGAGTGGCTTTCAGTTTAAGGAAACAATTTTCTCTAGAATGCAAAAGGACAGTGTGTTTTAAAAAGGCTGTTGAACCTATTCAAGCTAGGACTTGCTCTGTAGCATGCTTGATAAATGCTATGCAAACACTTCCAACACCTATATGAGATGTTCACCCAACAAATGCTCTTTGAGCTTTCATACATCCAGTAGGATATATGTAATGCTGCAGAATATAGTTAAGGAAGGAAAAAAACAAACATATTTTTATTTAAAATCCAAATATTACAAGGTGGAAAGAGTAATTCTAGAGCTAAATAAACCTAGCTAACAACTCCTTTAGCCACAAAGCCGACATCCTGACTCCCAGGGCTTGCTCTAATATAAAACAGTCCTTCCGATTTCAGCACCACAATCCTTGTCCACCCTGATGTCCACATCTGGAAAGCATAGAACAGAACATGGTATTTACCAGGATGGACTATGTCATCCACAATCCCTCATACAAAGAAGGAAGGGTACAGGGTACCAAAGTAGTTTTGCCAACCCTCAAGCTCTTCCTGCCTACCAGTATCCTCCTATAGGCTGATGTGGACACAGACTTTGGTCCATCAATGACCATAAGAAAAAAATCATTATCATTCAGAAACCATGGGCTAGTCTGCAAAAGAGAGATAGAACAGTGGTTGTGCAATAGAAGGATAAAGTGCCAGGAGTAAGTTCTAACGGGTAGTGTGGTTGAGATGAAGGAAATCACTGAGCTGATTTCCTTGTCTTTTGAAATGCCCTTTTGCTCTTCATCCTGAGTTTTCTACAATGACATCCTCTATGCCTGATATTTTTGAAATCACATGTATTTGCTTTGGTTTTGAATCAGCTTTGAATGAACATATCAAGGCATGGGCAGTATAGGAAAAGCTGATCAGAGCCATGAAGGCAATGGGTATACCAGTTCGTCTGGGATGTGGTAGCGGTGTTCTAATGTCTGGCATAGTGACTCTAGGTATTAAGACATACTTTCACAGAATGGATAAAGAAAAATGTGGGCATTTTACACAACAGAATACGTACCCTCAGGCAGTAAAAAAATAATAAACATCTTGAAATTTGCAGGCGAATGGATGGATTTAGAAAAAAACCATAATGAGTGGGGTAATCCAGATCAGAAAGACCAAATATAATATGTACTCACTCATAAGTGAGTTTAGACATAAGCAAAGAAAAACCAGCCTAGAGTCCACAACTACAGAGAACCTAGACAACAAAGAGGACCCTAAGAAAGACATACCTGGATCTACATAGGAAGGAGAAAAAGACAAGATCTCCTGAGTAAATTGGGAATGTGGGGGTCATGGAAATGTGTAAAAAGGGAAAGGGGAGAAAGAGAGGGAAGTAGAGAAAAAATGTTTAGCTTAATAAAAACAATAAAAAAGAAAAAAAGAAATACTTTCAATATTGTTAAGAGATGAATGGAGAAGAACTTGCATGACTTAGCTGCTATGGAAGGGAAATCACAGCAAGTAAAATGAAAGCCTGTGGCGAAGAGCTAACTTGACAACTCAGAGAGCCACTTCTAGGTCCTCAAGGGGCGTCTGGAGTTTGGCTGAGTGGAACAGTCAAGTCCCCTAGGAATGAGATAGGTGCCTTTCATTGTCTAGGGCATATGCAATTGATTTTTAACTAAATGTTTCCATACTAATTTTGAGTAAATGCTGGAGCTGTAATAGGGGTTGCAATCTCCCCAGCAGTAGATTCTTACAAACAAGAATCTCAAACTCTTTTAACATAGTTAGTGCTTGAGGATTTCCATAACTCCTTAATGTCATGTACCCAGACATGCATGTAGTCAACACACACAGATTTTCCTAGACCTCACTGTCTCTAAAGGCGATTTAAGACCATCCCTAAAATGCATTGTTCCTAAAAACAGAGCAGATCTCTCAATAATTTGCTGCGAGATGGCAAGAGAGGAAAATAGTCACAGCACAGTAATTGAATTTTGAAAATATTTCAATGTTTTCTTAGTGTAATGCCAATGTTTTTAGCAACCTTAGTGTGGTGAAGCAGATAGGGTTTCTGCCTCAAGAAATCACAGCCAAATGAAAAGGCCCCCGCTGGTATGCCTTTCGGCGCAAGGATGGCATGACATTTCAGGGCCCACCTTGGCAGCTTAGGAGAAAGGGAAATTCCTTAACCTCAGTTGTCTTGTCTAATCAGGCTCTAGAGTGATGGGGCCTGGGAATCTCCCTCTGAGAAAACAGTCCCAGGTAATTCTTGCTATATAAACTCTGGCTTTTGTTTTTAGATCTCATGGTTGGAGAAGACATCTCCCACCTAGCTGTGGTGAGAGACCCCATTAACTCAACCCTCCGGAAGCTCTAATGTGCAGGAGGAGGTAGCCTACTGCACCTGGAATGGCTGAGTAAAAGGATATTCAATCAAGAGCTTCTCTTTGGCCCCAGAGGACAGGAGCAAACTGCAGCAGAAAGGACATGAATATATGACTCAAGGAAACATCACAAATACACCCTCAGAATTTAGGTATCGATGTACTTGCTGGGGACAAATCCATCTCTTGTGATCCCAGGTACCAGCTGTTGAAGGGGATATTGTGTTTCATATATTTCAGGGAAGGAGGATTTTTGCTCAGCAGAACCAAGTGGTCTGCATACAGTAGAGATTTTAATGCAAATCCCTTAACCCCAGGTCCAAAATTGTTAGATTCTTTCAACTTCAGAGCAACGTTGCTGCAGGTGTCACTCAACAGGACGGGAAAAAGGCAAGTCAGCTCTGATCCCTGGGAACTATCTTGGATATGTTAGAGGTCAGCACCCCAAGTGGCTTCAGGCATGCTATCATTGCCCATGTAATTGTTTTTGTTTGGCTTTGGGTTTGTTGTTGTTGTTTGTTTTTCAAGTCAGTATTCTTCTGTGGAACATCCCTGGCTGTTCTCGCTTTGTAAGCCAGGCTGTTCTCAAACTCAACAGAAGATCTGCCTGTCCTTGCCTTCCAAGTGCTGGCATTTTAAGTCACACTCCAGGGTTGTCCTTGATATGCCCTGACACTCACCTCCAGAGAGTAGCCTAGTTACACATCAAAATATTCTTGTATTTGCATTCCTATTTCCCATTTTTATTTCTATCACCTTAGGCCAAAACTCCCAAAAGAATCTTAACTGACCTTTCATCCTTCCATTTTTGCCACCACCCAATCCAACTCCCGCCAATCAACTCTCCCAGGACACACCTACACTTGTCACTTCCTTCCCTAAACCTTTAATAACATCCGGGCTACTGTGATCTTAGGATAAAACTAGGTTTCCTAACCACCCGTGCACAGCTCCTCCACTAGCGGTGGCAACAGGACCTCTTCTCCTCACCGGGGCCCACTTCCCATTCTTGTTTTCCCCCCGCTTCGGGTGTCTTAGTGCTTGTGTCTTTTAAAATTCTGCTCTGTGTTCCTCTCGGCTCTGCAGCCTTCATACATTTTGGTCTTTCCCAGGGGAGCACTTTTCACATCTTAATGCACTCACTTAGCTCCCCCAATCTTCAGATCTCAGTTCATTATCATGGCCCTGGGGAGATTTCTTCATTATTCCTACCCCCTCCTCCACCAGCACTAAATCAGTTCCTCCTGTTCTTGTCTCCCATGGATCCTGTACTTAGGACAGTTGACAATCGCTCCTTGCCTAGTGGTTGCCTGTATCACCCACTAGAATATGAGTTATATTAAAATGGAGACAATGCCAGTTTTATCCAGTGTTACCCTTCTCTCCGAATCTGATGCAAAAACTGTGGATGGAGGAAAAATAACAGTAGTATTACTGCGCTTGCTGCTGCTGCTGCTGCTGCTGATGATGATGATGATGATGATGATGGTGGTGGTGGGTGGTTGGTGGGTGAGGTTGTGGTGATGATGATGACAACGATGATGACGATGATGATGATGATGATGATGATATAAAGAGGCTACCTGGTGTCAATCCTGGTTCTGAGAACTTTGCTTGCTTGATTTCTCTCAAACTCGAAGCAGGTCATGAATCAGTTCTTCTGTGCTACCTAATGAATGAATATGCCTCATTTCTCTGAGTTACATTTTCCTCTTGACAAATCGGAGAAGTATGCAAGTGAATCACATCCTAAGTTGAAGTATATTGCTGTCCCTTAATTGTTTGTGATTGAGAGAATGGAATCTCTTAGTTGATTCCTGAGAATGTGAAAATACACATGCGTGTCCGTATACTTCGACACTGGCCCGAAATAGCGTTCTCCAGCATGTTTGTTTCTGGGTTGTTGTTCTACTTTCATATACAGACAAGAAGAAAAACTAAATTAAAAATACAAAGCATTTTTTAATCAATGGATGTATGATCGTTGAACATGAAAATCATTTTTGAAGAAAACAGTAAGATTTTATCATAGCAAGTTGGGCTTTGAAGGGATGCAAAAACACTCTTACGATTGAAGGTTCCCTTTTGCCCCTTCCCGGAATCAACTTCTGTCCTCTTGATCAGAATAAGATTGTACTTCTCTTTGAGAATGACTATTCTGAAAGAAAGAATGAGAGAAGGAAAATGGGAGTGAAAGAAAAATAGGGAGGGAGGGATGAAGGGAAGGAGGATGAAGGAGCAGACTGATTGACTGATGATGTCCTCAGGTGGAAGATGGAGGACTGGGGCTAAGAAGCAGATGAAAGCCAGGCACCTGCTCGCAGCACAGTGAACAGCCCTATGCTTCTTCCATCCAGCCTGACCACTCTTCACATGATGAAAACTTTCTTAGGTTCTTTCCTCTCTCTCCTGATTGTCGTGTGGAAAGCTGCCAAGCCAGGCTCATCACTGTCCCGTTTTATATTTGAACAAAGGAGACTAGGCATGAACACCCTCTGTCCCCCCAGGGAGCACACTGTTGATGATGGGAAAAGGTGACAGCCATTGGGAGAAACAGGTTCTAGAAAGGAAAAGAATGTTTTAGAATTGGAGCTGGAATAGAGACAGAAGGTTGACACGCTATGATGGGAGTGAGGACAAGGGGGAGAATATAAGACAACAACAATCAGAGGGCACTTCCTGGTGTAAGAAGTACGGGCACACCCCAGGAAGAAGGATGCTTCCCAAGTGAGCTAGGTCTCTAGGTATGTAGGGAATGATGGTGTGGCCTACAAGGAGGAAGTTGGAACTTAGGTTGGAACTATTTTGGAGACATCTTGAATAACAAGATAAAGACTGGCTAGGCACCATTGAAAATATCTACAAATTAGACATCAAGAGATGTTTAATTTAATATGGCAACTAGGTAGAAGACCGAAGCAGATGCAGAAAGGCAGGACCCAATGAAGCAAGAGATTTCCCATGGAAGAGGCTGAACACTGTAGGGTGCTGTACCGCGCAATACCAAGCACCAAGGACTTGATCTATTGTGTACCAGTTGTGGACCGTCAACCATACTGCCTACACGTTACTACATGACCACAGCACCCTTTGAAAATTATTGATCTTGGCAATTGAACCAGATGATGACTGACAAAGGAGAAAAATGTGACCCTGCCAGGAGTACCAACGATGCCTTTAAAGCTCTATAAATGTCTCACAACACATGCAAAGGGCGATCACTAGCCCAAGGACATGTTTCAGATGTTTCAAATTTGAGTGATTTAGAAAAATCAGCACCACAAACATTCACCAGAAGGAGGAGTGCAGGTATGAGCGATAAGAGCACCATAGAAGCACAAGGCTTAAGTGCTTGGTTTAGTGGAATAGACAGACAGTGTTCTGTGAGCAAGTTGTTCCTCCGTCAAGACCGTAATGAGTGGATAGATGCAGGTGGAATGACTTATATCCAGGAAAGAGAGGCAGAAGGTAGACATTTGGGATGTTGTGTGTGAAATCCACTAAACAGTATTTTTTTTTGAGATGTTCTGAAGGGACAGAAAGAATGGTGTAAGACCCAGAGGATAGGAATTAGTGCTGTGAGTTGCCAATTTCTGGACAATGGCATGACCATATTGGCGTCTGTTGAGATCTATGTGATACCCGGATAAGATCAAGCTAGCCAAATTCTAGCATAGCTGAGGGAGGAGGAGCTAACAGGAAGCCACACCTAGCTGAGGAGCTATTGGCAGTCGATAGCTGCTGGGGGAGGGAGAGTCATTCTCTTTAGTGGTAGCCCACAAGCGGGTTGCCCATGCTCCAGTGGATGGCTTACACCCATGCCCCATCTGGGTCACATATCTCAACTTGAGTACAGGCTTAAAACAACAGACATCAAATTGGGAGCTTCAAAAACATCAAATGCAAGTACTTCTCCTGCCCCTTACAGTGTGGGTATCCTGACCACTCTGATTTTGATTTCTCAATAATAATGGTGGCCCACACTGCACTCTCAAACTCCATTGTGAATATTCTATAATAAGAAGCATAAGTACATGTTAGACAGTAGAGATGCTCACTTGTGTAATGCTTGGAATGCACGGAAAAAGAACAGATCCATGAGAAGAGGAGTGGCTGACATATTAGGAAGACAGCCTCGGAAGCTCAGACCCACAGGCTAGAGAGGAGTACAATTCTGAGAGTGGAATTGTGAAAACATTGTCAGTTGGCTTGGAGTGAGTAGATGAGGGTGCCTGAGAAATAGCTGGCAACGGCATTTGAGTTGGGTTGAGTTAGGAGCTCACTGATGGTGATGTCTAATTGCCTTACAAGTGGAAAATGAACAGGAACAAACCTAGATCATTTTCCCCATAAATTTGGTGAAAACACAATGCCCCAAATGGGAGACAGTAAGACTGGGAAGAGTTATAAAAAATGAACTAGAACCTACAACTCAAAGTTTGGAAGGATCTATGGTAAGATAAGACATAATGGCATAAAACCCAAGTGCCCAAGTGGAAATTTCTAATAAGGTATGTGTTGATTGTAGCCATAAACCTTTTTAAGGCAGACATTAGAAAAACATTCATTGTAGGCATCTTGTTGTGTTTTACACACACACACACATATACACACATGCATCTGGTAGTGTTACACACACATACACACACACACACAGACACACACACACACACACATGCTTCTACCCTCCATGGGGCTCTGTGGTCAATAAGAGTATAGCAAATGCTGTTTTAAATAAGACCTGAGCAAGCATAATGCCCTTAACTTGCCTATGAATCTGTGAAACAAAAATATGCACCAAATTCCAAAGTTAGTAAACAACGGAAACTGTTTGCTAGAATTTCTCCTGACTTGTGTTTGGAGCAAACTTTAAAATAATTCACCCTCAGACAAAGCCTGCCACTATCCTTTCTAACCCAGTTAGTGTATTGATCAGCACTTTGGCAAAAGGATCCCCGGCACTGTAGCTCGTGTCCTTCCCTCGCGTGGGATGCCTGAGGTGGGAAATGACCTGCAGTTTCCAGTTCTCCGCATCTCTGTCACATTGGCTCAGATCATGCTGCACAACCAAGTTGATGATGAGGTTGCCTTCAGGAACCTCCACTCGGGTGCTATCACACATTTTAGACGTCAGAAAGGGAACTGAAATAAAAATACGATCAATTCTCCAGGTTGACACTTAGCAGAAAATAATCTCTATGATGTATTTAAAGTCAGCAGGAGCTACTAGAACGATGCACCTTCCGGCACTCCTGTGAATTCTAACAGGCCTATTCTGAAAGCCTTCCCATTGGGCAGGGGCAAATTTGAGATGCAGGCCTGGGTTGGGTGGAGATGGAAGCCGAAGAATAGGACAGTTTTCTACATGGAGTCAGAAATCATGGTTACTTTGATCACTGTTGGCTCTTATAGAATACTAAACAGATGAATCCTTTTGCAGACTCATGGCATTTTGATTTATTCTTGTTTTTCCATGGTGTGTGTGTGTGTGGGTGTGTGTGTGTGTGTGTGTGTGTGTTTGGTGGTTTGTGAGAGAGAGAGAGAAAGAGAGAGAGAGAGGAGGATGAGGAGCGGGAGAGAGAGAGATGAGAGGAACGAGATGAGAGGAGAGAGAGAGAGAGAGAGAGAGAGAGAGATTTGACTTTTTTTTCATTTAGGACTTTTTTTCCTCTGGAAAATTGATTATGGACCAATTTAAAAGAGTAATCTTGAAGAACAGAGTAACTTTATTTAAAAACATTAAATGTTTAAAAAAAACTTTGTGCTGATTCTGAACTCCACGAGATAAATCTAGAATTCCTTTTGCTCCTTAGGACAAAGGGAAACCTATGTCCTGTTGATAGTTGGTATTTTCTTCTCTGAGAGTCTCTGTGCATTCTCTATATACAGAGAGATCATGGAAATTTCTGTGACTATGTTTTTAGGACCTCGTCCCATCCAACCACCCACACAAGAACTGAAATGCTAATAGCACACACAAGTCAGCACACTGTTCTATGACCTCAGCATGCTTTTACAGCCCCTTGTGAAAGCGTTCTGACAGACAGGCAGGTCAGCGATACATCACTTCTGCGCTGGCTGAGGCTCAGGCATTAAGAGGTGGCCTGAAGCCACAACAGTGAGGAACAGGTTCTGTCCCCTGAGCACTTGCAAATGCTGACTGCTGTCGGAGGGAGAGGCCGCTGGACAGACTAAGCCCACTTTCTTGGTAGCTGGAGAAATGACCTAAGTGTGTCTTGAGTAAACTCCTTGAGCTTACTCCAGGTCACTCGAGGTCACTGCTCTTCCCCTCCTGGACACAGGGCATCAGACACACGTATGCTGCAGAAGGCAGGGGCTATGATGCCCCTTGTGCCTTCAGCATCCTTCAGCATCCTGTTGGGACCACTCTGTGGATGTCCTAACTGTATTTTCTTTACCTCTATCCCTTGCTCCAATCTATTCTTTATATGACCCATGACCTTTCTACAGGAAGCTTAGAATTTATTGTATTTTAGATTAGAACTCTGTACTTGCTCCCCATGACGAAGAGGTCAAAGTCATTTCTCATAATCTTCATAGAGGAAGCTTTCCTGCCATCTGCATTTCTTTTTAGTTTTAAGCCCCGCGTTTTCTTCATTACTCACAGTGGACCAGTCCTACCAAATCCCAGGGATCTATGACAATTAGATTCTTTCTCAACTCAGAGGCTGTGCACAAACTTTTGCTTTGGAACGTCCCCCATGACATCTCTCCCTAAGGAATCCCAACTCATCCTGCAAGATTCAAACTCCAATCCCACTTCCTCAGTAAATCCTTCATAGAAACTTGTCATCATCAGGACAGGGAGCACAAGGGCCTCCGGCGTCCCCTTGCTTCTGCCTATATACTTTTGTGAGTGACATGCTCAGAAGATATACTCCATCATAAATACCATGAAGTGAAACCAAGCTCTGGACATGCTAAATTTTTTTCTGGCCTGGGGCAAAACCCTTAATATCTAACTCAGTTTCCTAAGCTAAAAATGAGAATAATGGCAAAGGTTTCATAGGATTATTATAATAAATGAATTTTCAAATATGTTAAATCCTCAAAAGAGGTCCTAATTCAGTGTGAGCACCCAGCAAACAATAGATACTAATGTTGGGCCCACTAACTTTTTGATATTTTTGTCATTTGCTTGCGTGGACCTTTATCTAGGGAAGAGAATGAGGATCTCCCCTAATCATTTTATGATCTTATAACCATGGTGCCTATCTAGTCTATGTCACGGGGCCTGAGCAAGTGTTTATTGAGTTGGTACGTTGTTTCCGGGCAATAAAATATCTCCATGACTGCAGAGATTGTATCTCAAGAAACGTTTTCTTCCCTCTTTTTGCTCTCTCCAAGGGAAAAAGACATTACATAAGTCCATTAACCACTCTTTCCTAAAGAAAGACTCTTGAAGCCAATGCGTGAAGCTCTTGGTGGCATGCAAATTTGGCAGCCTGGTCGCAGTCCTGGTTTGGACAGAGCTCACGATATTGCAACAGTCTCTTCTACTCATTTGTTCAGATTACCTTCCAGATCACCATCATGTGCCAGGGAGCATTCTGGGTACTGGAGAGAAAGCATTGCATAAGATCAACAAGGTTTCCATTTTCTTAGACTCATATTGGAAGGAGAGGGTGCAAAAGGAAGGAAGGAAGGGAGAAATGAATATAGTTTGTCTATCTTAAAAAAAATAGCCCACAAGGTAAGTGGTTTTAAATATTTTTAAAGCATTAACAGCTCTTTATTTAAATTATCACAAGACTCCAAAGGTGTAATAGGAATAAATCACGACTCCTGTGTTTGTAAAGAGACACCACAAACTTCTGCCGCCCCATATTCTCACTCCTACACCCTCTCCATCGGCAGCAAGAGATCTCTTCTCAGGAAACAGAAGAGGCCATCAGACACACGTTCTGTCCTGGGCCCTCTGGATAAGGAGAGGTGACTGGAAAATACACTCACTGGGTGTGTCATGAACTGTCTGCACACAAGAAAACACTTCACATGGCTAGATCCTGTCATGAATACATACGGTTGCCAGTATTGTCGGTAGGATACTTGGGATCTACTATATGAGTGATTCTGCCTTGTCTCAGAACCTATTTTCTTCCAGAGGAGGCCATGCCTGCTTTGGGGACACACCCATTCAACTGGTTTGCCCAGGCGCTACCTCTCTGCCACACCTCCAAGAAACATCCCAAGCCCTTGCTTTGTTGCAAAATGATTCAGTGGCATTTCCATAGACACGGGGAGCTGAGCATTTGTTCGCACATGCCACCTGGGTATATTAGGAGTCTTAAAGGGAGCCATCTTTTTAAGATATCAAGACAGTCAGAATAAATAGATCCGCCGAGTCTAGCATGGTTCCCGTAAGCCAAGCTCTCTCCTATGCAAGCTGCATTGCTGGTAATAATCACAAACTGAGTGGGAGCGTGGCTAGTGTGAGAAGAGGAACAGACGAGAATGTGAGGTGGAGGGCATGAGAGCGCGTGCCTCGCATTTCAGTACTTTGGAGGCTAAGGCAGGAGGACAGCTGAGAGTTTGAGGACAGCCTGGGGTACATAGCAAGTTCCAGACCAATCTGGACTGTAGATTCAAATCCTGTCTCAAAAATAAATCAGAAAGTTTGGCAGTGTGTGTGTGTGTGTGTGTGTGTGTGTGTGTGTTGGGGGGGATCTGAAGGAAGATGAAGAATTGTTATTGGGAATTGGTAGTTGATATGATCAAGATACATTGTATATATGTATCAAATTGTCAAAATATAGATAAATATTTTTAAAAGAAACAATGGATAGATAGATAGATAGATAGATAGATAGATAGATAGATGATAGATAGATAGATAGATAGATAGATAGATAGATAATAAAAGAATGACCTCTAGGAAGAACTCACCAGAGATAAAATTCTTGACCTATGACCCATGGACTGGTTGCATTGTGTCAGGACTCTGCTAGCCAGGCCTGCAGAAAGGAGGGAGACATTCAGAAAGATCAACCTGTAGGAGACATCTCTTAGGCTGCTCTAAATTAGGTCATCTTCCTGAAATTAGATCTCAGCTCAAGATCAAAATGTCCATTCAAATTCCAGGTTTCCTGAGAAGCAAGTTCATTCACATTACCACTATATGAGACCAAGTGTGACATGCCATTGTAGTGTAAGGGGTACCCTTGACACTGTGAGCAGGCGCTTCACAGTTTACACAAGTCTTTCTTAGGCATTAAGAAGTGGCTACTTCTTTGCATTTTTCCCTTCATTTTCCTACTGAGTTGTGTTTGCTACTGCTCTGTGATCTCTTTGGGGTTGTTTTATTTGTATACAATATGCCCAGAAACAAAGTCCTGGTGACAGTACCTTAAATCAGTGCAGGTAGACACAAGAGCAGTCATTCTGGGTCTCTCTGAAGAGCCCCTGATGTCCAAGGACATTTGTGATGCTTCATCCTAGGAAGAGGCAGAGGAGCTTGGAGCAAGGGATGTAGAAGAAGTATAGAAATTGAATTGGCGTCAATTGAATTGAACATCAGGAATTCTACATGAGAAAGACCACTGGAATGTCCCCTACCTGATTTCCTCATTTGATCAGCCACTCAGGGCCCTAACTTGACCATTTTGCCCTGCTAGTCCAACAGTGTTGATAGAAGAGAAGCTACAATTGAGACTAGAGAGGACTGATTTCCTGGCATACTTTCCTGGGAAGCAGAAGAATCAACAGAGGTGACAGGGCTTCTGGACATGATGTATCTACTCATCATAGCTCTGCCTCTCCTCAGACAGTGTACCAATGTGAGAAACCTTCCTCTCAGTTTGTTTCCAATGGTCACACAAGTTCTGTTTTCTCACACCCACCTTGCAAAGTGTGTGTGTGTGTGTGTGTGTATGTATGTATATATATATATATATATATATATATATATATATATATATATTTCTATTCTTATTTGACAAATAGGAGTATTTGACCCAGAGAAGTTATGAGAGCCAAGTCTCAGAGCTTATAAGACATGCTAGAATTACTTGCTTCTAAATCCCATATTCCTGGCTACTCTATCATCAAGGTATCCACGAAACAAGAGCAGGGACTTGAACTCAGGTCTCCTTTTCGAGTCCCACTGCCAACCGGAAGGGCCCCAGAGCACTTCCTCACATCCTTTCACTGAATACTTAGACCTTGTGCTTAGGCCTGGAATTTTGACATCTGGGTCCCCTCCCCCACCTGTCTATTTGATCCTTCACAGATTCTGTTGGCAAGATACTACCCTTGGGATGTATCTTTTTTTTTTTTTTTTTTCGGCAGGCTCTCATGGCTACTGGGAATTCAGCTTGAAGGCCCTGGAAAACATTTCTGATGACTCTGGAAAGAAGGAAGAGTCCAGTGGTTCTGGCTGGATTTAACCAGAAAACCTTCCCCTTGTTTTATAGAAGCCAGGGCAGGGGCTCGTCATGTTGTCTAGAGCTCCCCAGGACTGCAAGTGAACTGACGTGTCTATTTGAGGTTACCTCTGGTCATTTGCAGCCTGAGATTAATGGGTCCCCAATCCTAATGCTGTAATGATGGTTATCACACCCAGATTTTCATCTTAATCCGGAGAGATGAGCACACATCAAAAAGCTCAGCAGGTTGGCCCAGATCGTTATGATAATGATTAATAACAGGCTTGTTGATGGCGCTTCCACCTGCAAGGCTCACCATTGCCTTTCTACAGAAGATTCTGGTGCTCGAAGGTGAGGACGACAGCGGCACTGGGGACAGATCGGATTTCCCTAACTAAGTCAGTTTCTCTGTAACTCAAAACCAAGGTTGGATCTGAATTCTATGCCTCGTAATGTCCTTTTGTTCCATGGATTTGAAAGTCAGTTTGGCCATGAATATAGATAAAGGGACACTTCATAGAATAATGTATCATGTACCTTTCTTTGAGTATTTGCAAGTGTTTATATGTGTGTAATGTGTGTGAGTGCACATACACACACACACACACACACACACAAATGTGCATGTGGAGGCCAGAGGTGTTCTTCTGGAAACTTCTACTTTCGTATTTTGTTTTGCTTGCTTTGTTTATTGAGACAGGGTCTCTCATTGATCCCGGACTAACCAGTTTGACTAGGTAAGCTGGCTACTGAGGCATGGGAAACACTTTACCAACTGAGGCCCCTACCCTGTTCCTGAATCGTAGAAATGTCTAAGACAGAATGTGTTATGTTGATGTTATCAGCATCTGCCCTTCCATCTAGAGACTGGAATACACCTTGCTATTTGTAACATTTAGCCCAGTGTCCCCAGCCTCGTAGCTACTCACAACATTAGCCGTCATGCTAACCTCGGGAGGATGAGTCATGGTCACCTTTATGTTAAAGATAAGAAAACAGAAGTCCATCTTGTGGACATGGATTAACCAAGGTCACTGACCCAATGACTAGAGCAAATCTTTATCTTGAAACACTGCACCCTGACTAACCTCAGACTTCACTTTCCACACCACCTTACAAAGCCTGAGACTAGCCCGTGACTGACTAGCCCGTCAGAAGCAGGCCTCCCCAGAAATCCACCATGAGAAAAGTTTGAGAGTTATGGCCTACTATCTTTGTGACCAACTTTCCAGCCTACCTTGCACCACGCCAGAGAAAAGTCTGTGTATCTGGTTTATTTATTAAATTAAACTAGATAAATCATACTTTCAAATAGTTGACCCAGAAACTGGGAGAGCATTTTCACCTTGGGTTTCTTCATTTAGCCTTGGCATTGAGAGAAATGAAAAGAAAGCTTCATTTCTTCGCATTATGTAAGAAGAGAAATAATTCTAAGGCACAGGTCAGCATTGCTCATGACATTAGGAAGTATTGAGCAAAGCTGCAATTGGCACTGGCTATTAAGTAACATCAAAGGGACAGAGAAGTACAGTTTTACTTGGGGGATGTAGAGTTTTGAGAATTCGTCTGTCTCGGGTCACCAGTCTTGTGATAGCTACTGATGTCTAGTTATTGATCCCAAACACAGAGCATTGATTCTTGCACACCAGTGCATTTGTAGATAGCAGTGCATTTTCTCCACGGCCTCTGCTGCACATTGGCCAAGGAAGAAGATAAGTGGATTAGGAGAGAATCAGTCTTATAGATCTGGCTTTTTTTATTCCTGGAATACACAGCAAGTGTCCTTGGTAAAAATCTCCTGGATTAGTGACTGTGGGGGCAGTGTGGTTCTAGATTGGTAGCTGATCTCTACTGGCTCAAATGAACATGACAAGTCAGGTTCCCATAGAGGAAGGAGATAACTCGTGCCTACTTTTCTTCCACTGCTTTGGGCCATGACGCTACTCTTTTATTCCTGATGGAGATACATCTCAATAAAATCATTCTAAGTTGAAAGTATATTTTTAAAATGCACTTATGATACCTAATTTAAAAAACATCATAGCTTAGCAACATGGCACACTCTAAGATCTTGGCGGTGTGCCTTTTTGAGCATGTGACTGGCTAGCAACTGTGATCCAGCACCGAAAGAGAATGTCATGCTATGAATTAATTGGACAAGGAAACATAAATATTCAAAAGAGAGGGACAATTTCTACTGTTCAGTGTTTATGACCTCTATATCAGCATAATGTCAAACATTATAAAGTTGAATCCTTTGTAGTCACAAATTAAGGACTATCTTCAAATGGTTAATTTGAAAAACTAAACTTTTTATTTATTTGATGAAAAATAAAATTGTTCTCAGCCATTCTTACCAAAAGAGAAAAGGCCTTTATTTGGTTGGTTGTTTTGTTGGTTGGTTAGTTGTCTGTTTGGGTGGTTGGTTGGTTGGTTGGTTGGTTAATTGACTAGTTAGTTGGGTGATTGAGTGGGTGGGTGGTTGTTTGGTTGGGCGGGTGGGTGGGTGGTTGACTGACTGGTGGAACTAGGTCTCATGTGTGGTATAGACAATTCTCTGACTCACGATCTTCCTGCTTCAGCCTCACAAATCCTGAGAGTGTAGGTATGTACTCCCACACTTGCCTCTAAAAAGCAGATGTGATATTTCTTCTCCTCTCCTAGAACCTTTGAGATTAAGTTCAAACACAACAAAACAGTCTTGAATTAAATAGATTCAAACGTGGGCCTTTCTTTTTAGTATAGTCAGTTGAGGGTGATTCACTTGATAATAAAAGCATGTTGTTATAGGCTACCTGGCACACTCATGACCAGCTGATGTGATTGATCACTCTGCTCCTTGGATGAGAATACAACCTTTTCTGCTAACAAACCTGGGTCAGACCTGTGTTTTAAGACAAGGGTGTAGCCTTCAGGGTACTCAGGTTATTTTCTATATGTGTTAAAGGCTATGTAAAGTTTGATGATGACCACACCCTGTGCAGAAGTACCTGTGCTCTTTGTGGAGGAGAGGGATGGGGCTGCTGTGGTACCTATGTGTATGGTGATGGCTAGTGTTTGAGTTTGCAGAGTCAACCTAATTGCCCCCATATTTTTGTACAGATTCCTTAAAATTCAGTGCTTGAATTTTGACCTTCCCAAGGAGAGGATCTTTGGAATGGTTCTTGAGTGACTAAGCTTCAGTGTTCTTTACTTTCCTAGACCCCATCACAGCTTCTGATGGACTTCAAAGCCTCCTTGAGAACATGCAGAGAGGCACATGTGCATACTTGTATACATGAACATGTGATGTAAAAACCACAGTGAAGTTCTTGCAGCATTCTGAAATACATAGAGGTCTTCTACTCTGTCACATTTTTTGCCCATTCCTTTCCCTTTTTTCTGGGATATGGTATGGCCTCTCATTCCCATTCAATTGTCTTTCTTGAGTCCTGCATTTCCTTCCAGTGCCCTGTCCGTCTTCTCCAAAGGACGCCAGGATGCTCCTCTGTCTTCTAAGCCTGAACATTTTCTTATTGCAATGTGTTCACACCAGAAATTAATCACCTATCAGTGACGTAACTTTCCACACCAATGCTGAGTTTGTCAAGGACCTAGAACATAATTCATCTCAGCAACCCCAGTCTATCATAACACCTGGGACACTAAAGACCTCAATATATAGCAAATGACTGACTGACTGAATGAATGAATGAATGAGTGAGTGAATGAATGACTCAGTGGCTGAATGGTTGAGTTATGGCTCCAATGGCATACCCAGTCTTAGAAAGATTACAACAAAAATTGGGCAGGGCCTTTGCTTTATTAGGTATCTCAAGCATCAATCTCTAAAGCATTAAAACGTCGAAGAGGAAAGCTTCCGAAAGCAGGTGCGCTGGTTTGGATGACACAGGGATTCTCGGAGTGGCTTATGTATCAGGTAATTTGTCCACTTTCCTGGAGTGATGTTTTAGGCTGGGGCTCACGTTAGCCCAGAGAGCCCTGTGCATGACGCTGCATGCCTCCTTCAGTGCAGTTCAATTAAGCTTAATATCCTATGACTCAAGAGTTTGTACACCAAGGCTTGGCACTTAATATTGTAATTACCTCTTTTGATTAGAACTGCCTTTCATAAGCAAATCAAGCCAGTGGTTTGACAAGCTTGAGGAATTGCTTTGGGAGCTCACTCTACAAGTTCCACAGGGGAGTTATACTCAATGGTAATTACCGTCCAAACAAGATTCCAGTTCTCGAAGGACAGGATGTACTGGGAAGTAAGTGCATAAGAGTCACGCACGAAGCCCTTTCCCCCTCTCGGGATAGGTTGTCAACAAGGAACAAGCTGGACGCATGCTCAGTGCAGTCAAGCTGGCCCACAGGCTGAGGGGCGTGGCCGGAGGCAGAGCTCGGCCTTCAGGGTTTAGTATATTGAAGAGTTATTTGGCCACCATGTATGGTGGTTTTGTTTCTCCTCCCTTCCACTGAAACTAGATACACAGTTGGTAAAAACCCACTCATCCAATCTGTGCTAATTTTTGGAACTCTGTGGACAATGGGATGTGAGTCCACACACTTGGTTCCCTGAGAGGCTCCTCAAATAACGTTGCGCTGAATATAGACACTAAAATCACAAAGAAGCCGGTGGGTAATGATGCAGGACAAGGTTTGGCTCAGAGTCTTTAAGGTCCTAGTCAGTGTGCAGCTAAAACAGCCCCGGAAGGATGAATGCAGACTCCACTGGTGATGCCCAGAGCATGCTAGGTTGCTTTGTACAAAACAGATGTCTCAAGGAGACTGAACCCGCTCTCTAAGCCACAAGGGAGTCTTGTTACACAGAAGTATTCAGCCTACAGATGAGCAAGGCTGCCTTTCTGGCCCCATGGCCACGTGCAGGCTGCCCTGGGAAGCTGGACCAAGTCCCTTGTGTTAAAATGCACCATCTGCCTACAACACTCCAAGGAGGCTCTAAGAAAGAGTGACTAGTTCTCTTATTCTTGGAGGAATTCTTTATATGTTGGGGCCCCAAACTCTCTGGAAACCCTATTTCTCATGCCAGAACATCACGACAGTGGCTCCCCACTGTCCACACTCCACAGAGTTTGCTGCCCCTAAACCCGGACTTTCCCCCTCTATCATCCACAGCCCAAAGATTCTTTTAAAAATTAACAGAAACAGAAGGGGGAAAAATACCACAAGACCAAGATTGCTAGCAGATGTTCTAGGGGTGCTGGCAAGTAGACAGGGCATTAGAGGCTGGGGTTCCCTTCTCTGCCCCTCTGGAAGGCTGCACAGAATTAGTGGGGACCCAGAGAGCACACCTCTCCGTATTGCCTTCCTTTTTCATCCTTCCAACAAATACCCTTCGAATAAGAAAACATGCCAAGCCTGCTGCTGAGTTCCTGAGCCTCAAAGGTAATAACATTTATTGAGAGCGTGTGAGATGCAAGACACTCCTCTAAACCAACCCGGTTTCCATAACAACCTTCTTGCTAATCCTCGGATGAGAAAACAGTGACGCGGAATGGTAAGATCATACAGGTGGGAGAAAGAGAGCTCAGCATTTGAACCTTGGCCCTCTGATTCTTTAGCCTAAGCTGAAGGCCAGCAAGCTTTTCCTCGCAAAAGGGCAAGATAAGGAATGGCCGAGACTTCATGAGCCAGATGTTTTCTTGCCATTACTCACCTATGCTACAACAACTCAGAAGCAGTGCCGGGTAATGCATAAATAAACAGGCGTGGCTGTGCTCTGATATGACTACGCGCATGGTTACTGAAATCTGAATTGCATAGCATTCTTATGTGTCATGAAAGAGTCCTGGTCTGTTGAGTAATTTTTCCTAGTTATTTAAAAATATAAAACTCTTACAACATCACGGATTATACAAAATAAGCATTCATCTAGGTATATTCTCAGTCTCTAAGGTTTCTTGATTCCTGGACCAGGTGATGTTAGAAAATAAGTATCGTTTATCCTAAAGGGCCTTACAGCCTAGTTGGGGTGACAGTGTACCAGCAGGTGAATAAGCCTAAATCCTCTGTGCACGTGATGCTTATTTGGCCCGCATCGCTCCACCTGTAGCCCCCTCTGACCCTGGTTGAATCCTTCCTGTCTGCCTGGCTTAGCAGTGACCTTCTTCTTCCAAGCATTTTTTTTCGTGATGTTTACTCTCCTACCAGGGACAATGCTTCTTCCTAGTCCTCTATCCTCTGTGTTAACAGTCCTTTTTGAGACAGGGTTTCTCTGTGCAGCTTTGGAGCCTGTCCTGAAACTCACTCTGTAGACCAGGCTGGCCTCAAACTCACAGAGATCCGCCTGCCTTTGCCTCCTGAGTGCTGGGATTAAAGGTGTGCGCCACCACCACTCAGCACAAACTACATCTTATAAACACATCTTAGTTGCCCCCACCGCCAACTCGTTGTTAACCGTCTTATAATTATCTAACACTATGCCTCTAGAGAGAAGTCAGATCCCATGTATGTGCCCTTCCCTGGATCCTAACCAGACCTTGACATAGACAGGGCACACACTTGTTAATAGGATTAATTTAAGGATGGTGGAGTCATACCCAGAGTGAAGGGAAAAATGAACTTCCAGAATTGGGTTGCATAAAAGAATACTCAAAGCCAATAAGATGGAGAAGAATGGTGTCCTGGGGTCACAGGGAAGCATGGCAAGCCAAAAAGCAGGGTGAGTAGGGATGAGCAGGTATGGCAGTTCATGCCTGTCATCCCAGCACTTAGAAGACTGAGGCAGGAGGGTGACCATGAATTCAAGGCTGCCTAGTGCATGAAGCAGAGTCAGACCAGGTAAAACAGTCAAAAAACAATGCAAAAGAAGAGGAATGGGGGAGGGTGGAGGGGGAAGAGAAGGAAGTGGAGGAGGAGGTACAGCAGCCTGAATAATTAATAAGTCTGAAATGACAGGTGACGGTGGACCAGCAAAACAAAGCACAGAGCAAGCGCTGCAAGGAGCATGCTCAGAGCCAGAGCCCATGTTGGTGATATGTTCCCACTGGACATATTTGCATGCTTACCCAACTTGTGTGACTCTGTGACAAATGTTGATGACTTCAGGTTTATTGTTTGAATGATCTGCCCTCCTACAGGATCAGAACATGTCGCCCCAAAATGTGCTGCCTGGGTGTAATGAGTGCAGTGTGCTACAGGCATCCGGGAGTCAGCAGAGGAGAGAAGAGGTCTGTACCTTTGCTTTAGTCCCTTGATAGCCAAGCACAGGCTGCCCTTGGAGGAAGATGCCTCTGTGCATCTGACAGAGATGGCTGCAGCACTCAGTGGAGACAGAACCAGGCTCTCAGATGCATCAACCCCTTCATGACAGAGACCTTTGCTTCCTTAGCTTGAACATTGATTTCCAATTCAAGAGAAAAGAGTGCCAAAACGGAGTTAGACTCATGGTGGTATTATCAGGAGAGACATGGCATAACACTTGTGATCATAGCACTCGGGAGGTAGAAGCAGGAAGATCAAAGGTTCAAAGTCATCCTTGGCTACATGGCAAGTTCAAGCTCCGCTTAGATTACTTGAAATCCTGTCTTTAAAACAATCAATCAAATTGGCTTACTCTAGACCATTTTAAAGTTTCCTTACAGGGTTAAGATACAGAGATTCCCTTATCCTGGCTAAGGTTTCCCTCTATAATTGGTTGCAATGAGTCTCTTGTTCCTTAGAAAACTGGCTAACTTCAACATTTGATAACATGGTACTTAAACTTAACAACTCTGTTCTGCCTCGTTAAGACCAAACAATGGTCTCTCATCAAATGGTTAGCAAAGCCTAAATCAGGTTTTCTTAAAAAACAAAACCATGAACTTACCCTGACTCTAGCCTGTTCAGTTGTAACCAGTTTTCAGTGATCTCTGCGCATGTAAATGTTAACGTGTTATATGGAGAGGGGAAGAGAATCCGTCCTGAGAAGATTTGGGTGCCTATGGACCATCTCAAAAAGCATAGAGGTGACATAGTCGGATTAGTGCCATAGTATATGCAGTTTCATCAGCAAAGAGATGGAACAAATCCAGTTCCTAGTCACACAGTTACAATAAAATGGAGCTGAGGAAGGAACCCAAGGAAACAAATCTGATTCTGTACCCTTTCTGTCTTCTGTGCTGCTTTCCTGCTCCGGGCATCTGGCCCTGGGGTTGTCACTGACTGTGTTTAGATGCACCCCACTAAGATGGACCCAGTCACAGTACATGCTGATGGAGCTGTCCCCACCCCTACAAGGAGAGAAGCAAGAGTTGTGTCTTTCTTGTCCCTTGTATGCATCTCGAGACCCATGACCTCTAAGCAATCTTTCCTACACATCCTGGGGCATGTGCCTGCGTCTCCTGAGCTGTGTGTCCTCATGTATGCAATGAGTCGATGAGATGCTCTTTAAAGGGCCTCATTAGCTTGGACTGGAAACATTAGAAGGATTCTGTTATGCGTGTTAAAGTACCTGCGGGTAGGTTTTGGAAGAGGTGAAAGTTGTGGAAGAGGAAGAAGGGGGGGGGGGGGAAGGCATCCCTTTTGCTTTTAAGGGATGTTGGGTGAGCAGCTATCCAGGGCTTTAGAGGAAAAAGGGATCCGTACCAGATTAGCTCTGAAGATGAAAACTTGTTAAAAAGATTTAAAGTCTAGCATCTTAAAACCCTTTGTAGTTCCTGGCGCCTGGCTTTTCTTGAAGCTCAAAGTATTTTGCAAACATTAGCTCTTTAATCCAGCCAGCAGCCCTGTGAAGTGGGTAGGTGTGAACATCTTATCCCCACTTAGGAACGTTGAATATAAAGGAGAAGGGATCACCGGCTAGGGAGCTCGTGTGGAGAAGATGATGAGACGGCCGAAAAGATAATTAATACTTTGATTTCCTGAATGTTCCCCTGTAGAAGCAATGCCTAGAGTAGAAGACAGGATCTTTGAAACCAGCTATACTGTACCTGGATGCACAGGGGTCTCCTGGCTACTGTGAGACCTCAGTGAAATGCGTCTTCCCTTTGGAAAGGGCGAGTGAGGATAGCTACAACCTCGCTGGCTTGTGATCTAAGAGTGTGTCATATCATTTCAAAACCACTTGGACACTTAATGAATATGTTTAAGAGGTTTTAAGACAATTATTTTAAGCTGCTCAAACACGTGACACAATATTGTATGGGATTTTGCGTTCTGGGGATGGTATCCTTGCACTGGGCAGAAAGCTGGAATGGGAGAGAGGGTGCATATAGGGACAGCTTCTCAGGTGGAAAGATGGATAGAAGATTGAGTCCTGGGGAGTGATGTATGTTGTGTTTGTTCAGAGAAACCAATCAGTCAGCTTAACCATAGTAACCTTGAGATAAAGTTAGAGAAAGAAGGGCTCAGCTCCCTGGGAAGATATTAAGACTAGATTTCATCTGAGAGTCTCAGAAGATCTGAGCATGAGCCAACCTGGTCAGATCTGCAGGGTTGCTCCATTCCAGCGCAGAGAAACAGTGAGAGCAAAGACTTTGGCCACTGATGGGTGAGCAAATCTCCTGTGATTCGAGAAGAAAAACTTAAATCACACCCATTTCCCAAATCTGGGTGTTCTACTATTACTTTTGTTAGTATATCTTAGAAGCAAACAATACATTCATTAAATGGAGTATTAAAGTATTTAATATTGCTGAGATATGTTTACTTCTTTAGTGATGAGAAACACGACTCAAATTGGGGGCGGCGGCACTCACCACGTTAGTGGGAGAAGAAGAGAGTATAGAATCCCCCAGGAATTTCTTCAATGCATAAAAGAGTTAATGGACACCTCGGAAGAATAGTGGTGGTTCACACGACAATGAAGCCAAAACAATAGGAAGAACCTGCGATATGATACAAAAGGCAGGATAATTCTCACCCCGGTCTCCCTAGATTTGCACATATCCTTGGAGTTCTCTTTCCCCCTTGGTCTGATATAATCATCAGAGAATGCATTGGTTCAATTACACAAAGGCTGCCAGCCGCCATTGCCTTGTCTTTAGAATCCCCAGCACAGGTTCTGTTACTCTCCCAAGTCCAGGTTCTCTATCTTCCTAAGCACAGTCCTGATTTAATTTCTGATGGCCTCATCAGTTGGCCTTCATAAACTCAATCACGCTGGCCAGAAGGCCTTGGTGGAATTTGAGGATAACAAAGACAGGGCCATGAAAGGCTTCAATGTTAGAAACCAATGTCTTTTAAGAACTCATAAAACTCAGAATACTGTGGAAGTTGATTTTCTGCTATCTGAAATATGTGAAATCAAAAGTGGTTCAGATTTGGGAATTTGGAAAATTTATATTGACAAGAATAAAGTATCTTGGGATAATGGCACAAGTCTCAATATCAAATTCATTTTGCTTCACATTCATAAAAATGACAAGAAATTTTATACATTATCTTTGGGGATGGATTTCAATCTATCACGGGGTGGAATTTTTCTGTTCACATTGCATTTATTTCCCCAAATATTTCAAATTCTGGGACACTTTAAATTTTAAATTTTGTGATTACAGATTTTCAGTGTGCACTAAACAATGCTGGAAAATTTCTGGGTATGTTTCCATCTGACTTCCATTCAGCTGATGAGAACTCTGCATCTTGAAGTCCTTGCCCAGGCTACTCCTGTCTTCCCGCTGCTTCGTGAACAGTCACACACTCCTTACCATGTCAGCAGAGGCCCTTGAGCCCGCTCCTCCGCCTCCAGTTCCCAGCTCCCCTCAGCCTCATTCATCTTCCCTCCTCCAACCACGCCAATCTTTCAACCTTTTCCAAATACCCATTTTCTTATCACTAAATCCATGGCAAGCGCCTGCTGGGTAGTATTTCCTTTTCTTCTTTATGTCATGACGTGTTGAATCCCAGCTATTCTGGAAGACTTCCTGACTCCACCAGAGAGAAGCAAGGGCTCTCTCCTGCTTCGTCCCAAAGCACAGAGGCTTAATTCAGGAGTCAATTCACAAATATTTGTTGAGGACTCTCCTAGGAACTCCGTTCCACAGTCCCATACGTCCTTGGCACTTACATCCATTGCAGCAAGCGCCACAGTAGGTATCATTATTTGTTTGCCTGTCTGAGAGGCACAGTCTGGCGGCAGGCGGCTCTGTGGAATGTTTGGTTAAGACAATGGTCCTGTTCCCTCTCTTCTCCTGACCCACCCAGCTGGAGTCACCTGTGCCCTCCATTTCTTAATACAACTCAGGGCAGCAAGCATGTTGCCCTGGATCCAGTCCCAGAGAATGCTCGAGAAGACTACAAATGCTCCCATTCCCTGTACACTTTTCATCTGTGCAGACAGTACCAGTGAGCTGCTTCCTGGAACTAATTGCAAGTATTTTATGTCCTTGCTGCCACTGGAAACGTTGTGCTGGATGGGTCTCTAGAACCTACCTTGTTCAAACGAGATTCTTCTCCTGAGGCTCAATTTGTGTCAAACTCTCACAGTAATGATTGGTGTTCTGCTTGCTATGTGTTGAGAACTAAAAACCTCTCAGCAGATGTTGTCATGGCCTACTCTGAGGTCTTTTGTGACTACATTTGCCAAAGCATCTGGTTTGAGCATGCTCATCTCTTTTTCCCCACCTGCTCAGCTGAATGTCCTTCTAGAGCTGGATTGCACCACTCAGTGCTCCTGACCAGAAAGGCTAGTGCCCTGGCTTTTGACCTGTCCGTGGAGCCTCTTCTTTCCCATGGAATCTTTACTTGGCAATAAAAGGCAGAAGGGTTGAGGCTGGGGATTTGTCACACTGCGTGGAGAAGCTAAGATGACAGAGAAGAGGGCTGGTTATAAACAGCTACAGGGAGATACGTGAGATAGGATTGTGCACACCGGTGAAGAATTTTACAGAAAATAATTACTTATACTTACTATTTAGAACATACTGAGAGTTTTACTGTTTTCGATGAAGCGTGTTAACCCATGTGGCAGCCTAATGAAACAGGTTCTAGCAATCAAATTGCTTTTAAAAGAAGAAATGACTCTGAGAAACTAAGGGACTGTCCATCAGCCAGCAAATAGTTGAGTAAATGATGGTTTCTCTTTGCCTTAAAAAAATATCCATCTCCAAGAAGAAATTCAACACTCAATGATACTAATTGTCTCAGGAGGAATTTTGCAAGGGTGGGTGAGAAAACCCATGTAAAAACCTGTGTAATGTGATGTGGGTGCCATTCTGTAACATGAGGGCTGGCTTGTGGGGTTTATGACCTGCCCAGTTCCCACAGCTGGCAAGCCCCAAAGAAAATCACACAGAGGCCTCCACAAGATTATAAAACTGATTGGCCCATTAGCTCAGGCTTTGTATTAGCTCTTGTAGCTTATATTAACCCATTATTCTTATCTATGTTAGCCACATAGTTTGCTACCTTTTTCAGCAAGGCAGATCACATCCTGCTTCTTCAGTAATCTGGGCAGGACTCTGGAGGTATGGGCTTCCTCCTTTCTAGAATTCTCTTGTTCTTATCGCCCTGCCTCTACTTCCTGTCCGGTTGACTTACCTAAACTTTCTGTCTGGCCAATCAGCATTTATTTAAAACATGATTGACAGAATACTGACAGTTCTCCCGCACCAATGTGACCTTACATACGAGAGCAAATTGAGCAAACTGCTCATGGATAATTATGCAGATAGAGTTATGTGTATACTGTAGAGAGTAATAAACATAATTCCACTTTGGGGGAAAATGGAACATTAGCATATGTGCATTTATGCTTGATTATGTGTGATTATGAGACAGGTGGAACAATGGAAGACTACACCCTGCTCTGTTGACTATGACCATCTGGAGGAAAAGACAGTGAGGGGTTATATGCCTTTGCATCATTGGTCTTGTTATGACAAGCATGTATTAACCAGAAATCAATCAGCCAAGAAAATGATTGATAGCAAATAAATTCTCCTGGAAATCCTTAGTCTTCACCTTGATGCTAATTATTGAGGCAGGATGTCTGCTCTAACAACTCAGTCACCTGGGCCTGCCCAAGATGGTTTGAGGTTCCTTGAAGCGTGCACACCTATGCTCCATCTACTTCTGGGAAATCCCCCACTTGCCTGGCAGGTGGGGTGATTATACCTTTTAACTTTGACCTTCTGGTTTATGTGTCTACATCTATATGACACTGAGAGAACCTTGCCTAGCAGGCACTGAGAGAGGAACTTAACAAATTTGCAACACTGAGCTGCAGACTACAAGCCTAATTCTCTTGTGTTGAAGATACACGATTTTGTAAGGTAGAAACCTCTTCCAAAATAGCAGTTTATAGGTGGGCATGATGACTTACACCTGCTATCGTGGCCCATAGGGTGATGTAGGTGGGTCTTCTGTTTTGTGTTGATATCATTGGTTAAATAAAGACACTGCCTTGGCCCTTTGATAGGACAGAAAATTAGGTAGGCCGAGTAAACAGAACAGGATCCTGGGTAGAAGGCAGTGAGGCATTTGCCATGAAGCTCTGGCCCAAGATGGATGTAGGTTAGAATCTTTCTGATAAGCCACCACCTCATGGTGCTATACACATTAATAGAAATGGGTTAATCAAGATGTGAGAGTTAGCCAGTAAGAGACAAGAGCTAATGGGCCAGGCAGTGTTTAAATGAATACAATTTGTGTGTTGTTATTTTGGGTGTAAAGCTAGCTGTGCAGGAGCCAGGCGGGACGAAAATCAGGCCTGCTCACCTCCTCACTACAATGGGGCGCTAATACAAAAGGATAACTATGTGTTCAAGGCAAGCTTGTTCTGCTTACTTAGTGATTGCCAGTACAACCCGAGTGAATCTATATCTTAAAAGCAAAAACAAAAACAAAAAATAATAATAACCACAATAGTAACAATAATATAAAGTGTTACACAGGTCATTACTATAATTAACCTTCCATTTCCTTTTTGTCTATCATTAGGACAAGAAGTCATCACTTACAAGAGAAATGGATTGTTGATTATAGCCTCACATACATTCATTCAACAAATATTTATTGAGCATCTAGCATGTGCCCTGCGCTGAGGGAGGTGCAGGGTCAGCCTTCCAATCTGAAGGAACACATTTCCCACAGGCATTGGGCCAAGAGCCATTAGCACATGCGTCTGACATTTGTCTTTCTACAATTAAAGCAAGTCTTTTATTAAACTTGAAAGTTTAGTAAACATGAAAGACTTTGTTTCAGAAAGACTCTGAATCAGAAAATACTTGAAAGAGGTGAACATCATTTAGAGACACATGGACTATAAATAAATGTGGGATGGGTGTGCATGGGGAATGGAGATGACCCAGCATTTTGGAACATCCACATGCTGAACGTTTCATGAATGTTGTAATAGCCAGTGCTCCTGCTAGTCTCATGTGGAGAGTACTGTGTGTCAATGGTTTGTAGTGAGGAGTTCAAGAGGGTGAGAAAAATGCCAAGTTCTTAGCAAAAGTTTTAAAGTCAAGAGTTGCCTTGTTTTTCTATAGAAGGCATAGATTTCTTGCTACCCAGTCCTATTTGCAAAAGGTACTGCCCCACCCCACACCCCCATGTAAGCACATCAGGCTTGCATGGCCAAAGTGAAGTGGTAGTTGAAGGTGTCAATCACTCAGGCTATGCACATCAAGTGGAGAATTTGGTCGTAAATATAATGCTAATACTAACATTTATAGAAACAGACACATCACCAGACACACACTTAGACACTCTCCTAAACACTTGAGGTAGGCACTTTCTAATTGACTGGCCAGGCATCCTCATTTCCTAATGTGTCAGTTTCCATTCCCCCCCCCCCCCAAAGCAGCAGTCATAGACATCTTCCTCAAACTCAAGCTACATATCCCCTTCTCTTGCTCAAAATGCTGGTGTGACATCTTCCCTTACTTAGGATGCACCAAAGACTTTAGAGTGATGGGTAGGTCCTGTATGTCCAGGCCTATCTCTTTGACCTAACACCCTACTTCTGCTTTCCTTGATCTTTGACTAGGTATAAACCTGGCTGTCTTAATTGGCCTTTCTTATTTTAATTATATTTAACGTATGGTTATGTACTCACACACAAATAGTAAGCCTCCTTGCAGCTCCAAAAACACTCTAGGCTCACACCAATCCCAAGGCTCTGCCCAGGCTCTTTCCTTTAGCTGGCAAGCTTTCCCACAGGCATCTGACTGGCTCACCTCCCTATCCAAGCCTTCACTATAATCTCATCTTCTCAGCGAAGTCTTGCCAACCCCTGCATAACCACTGCATATCATCCATATTGCTCTGGGGACCTGTGCTATTATCATTTTCTTCAAGATCAGCTATCCTCTTCTAATATAATATATTATTTAATAATTTGTGTAGCTCATGTGCTATTCTTTTTTTAGAACATTAATTATTAAACTTTTGGGTCATAATGCCATATGGGATTATGAAACATAGTGTAGAGGGAAGTCATAAAAGATTCGGTAACACGGAGTAATTTCTGAATGCACACTGACAAAAAATGAACTCAAAAGTCAAACATGGAATGTGTTCCTATCAGCATTTATCCTGTGAAGCAACGTGAGACTTCATTGCAGACCTAGTTCTGAATATACAATGAGCTACTTTGCATGCATGTGCAGCTTCTCACCATGCAGGGGCAACTCATGCAGCCAAAAGACTTTGGCTCAGATTGGAGAGTGTTGTATGGTGTGGACTGCAGTGCTTTGTTGTATTACAAAGTGTTCTTCTCTTTTAGCAATAGATTGGTGTGATTTTGGAAAATAAAGGCTTTAATATTTTCTTACTGGCATTCCTCAGGATGTAAGTATCAAATTAGTACGTCTTTGGAGTGTATTGAGTTTCATAAGAAATTGTTAAATGAATTTTGGCTTGGATTAGGACAGCATTTTGAATAATTTCTGAAATGACCTTGGACATACTTTTGCCATGTTAGATTACATATTTATGTGAAGCAATATTCGCAGCACAATTATAAAATCAAAATAGTCAATCAACTCAGAAAAGCATTGAAGATGATCTACATCCTGATGTAGCAAATATGAAGCCAGGATTTAATTCCTCATGTAAAAAATAATCATGTTCATCTAGTTAGCATGAAATTTTGATTTTATCTTTAATGAGTTATATAATTATATGCAAACTAAATAATTTGTTTTTAAAATATGATTTCTTGTCAATAAATATTTGATTGGCATATCTATTTAATGTATTTATATGCCCAAGTCATCAAAATTTCTCAGGTTGTAAAGCTTATGACTGAAAAAAATTAAAAAGTTTGCTCTAGAATATGAGAGTCAGATGAATGAGTTGCCCCAATGTATGTCCTTCACTTAGAGAAGCTTTGCAAGTACTGGCAACCAGTAAACACTCATGAGTTTAGGGAATGAATGCTCTCTCTGTTACTATTACTAAATGAATAGATTCTTGTTCTTTTCAGACTTCAGAAGCTCAAGAGCAAAGTACACAACTAAGGAGAGGCAGAGGCACATCTCAAGGCCACAACGTCTCCTTAGAAAGTACTAGAAGGAAGACAAAGCAGGAGATATTTTTCCCATAGAGGAGATTCCGTGTCAGCAAGTAGCCCAACCAGTATGGCTTCTATTCCCCTCCATGCTTGCAAAGAACGAGAGGAAGTGTTCAAAACTGACTTCTGTCCACCTTGGCTGCTGACCCCTAGGATCCTATGCTGGCCAGTATTTGCAAACCTGCATCCAGAAAGGAGATAAACAAGAGATGTGAACAATATCCAGGAATGAAAGGAGACAAGCTAAGCCATTAGTGTTTTGAGTCTCTCACGCAAAAAAAAAGTTCCTTATAGATACTTAATGTCAAATGTGAAAATTAGCAGGTGTCACAAGATAAGATCAGCTCTGCTGAGAAGACACCTGTTTGCCCAACACACGGTGCCTATGTTTCAGACAGTCACACATCCTCGTCACTCCTGACAATAAACACCACCTGTATGGTGAGTGCTGGGCGCTGGGCAGTCTAAGGTAAACTTCAGCTGAGACTCCAGAATGATGTGGTATCCTCCTCTGTATGCTGTGAATACCATTGGTTAATAAAGGAACTGCTTTGAGCCTATAGCAGAGCAGGGCAGAGAGAGCTAGGCAGGGAAAACTAAAGTAAATGCTGCAGGAAAGAACGGCAGAGTCAGGGAAAAGCCATGTAGCCCCGCCTGAGCCAGGAGGAATTTTACCCGGTAAGCCACTGCCACGTGGCGATACACAGATGACTAGAAATGGGTTAAATTCATACGTAAAAGTTAGCCAATAAGAAGCTAGAGCTAATGGGCCAAGCAGTGATGTAAATAATATAGTTTCTGTGTGATTATTATGGGAGTCTGGGCAGCCGGGAAACGAACAAGCGGCCCTTCTTACAACACCAGAAGGCCATGCTTGGGCTTGATTGTTCATTTATTTTTAAACATGGATGTGTGTCTTGTCATTGTTCGTCCCCTGCTAGATTCTGGTAACCCAGAACTGAAGCAGGGGGTCGCTTTCAGAAAGTAATCCAATAGAGAGACAGAGACCCAACTGCAATGAAAGTCACGCGAGCTTGACTAAATGGAGGGCTTGGGAGAAGCTAACAGACGCTAGAATGAGAGCTTCTAAGGTAACATTTAAGTTCGAGAGATTCCCTTAGAAGACTAAGCTTGGCCATAAAAGTGCTCAATTATCCCCTGAGCCTGCAGCCTGCAAAGAGACTATTGAGGTGAACTGAGTGTTGGAGATCAAGTGCCTAGAGGTGTCTGCTGCAGACAAGGTGCCATAATGAATCAGAACCGGAGTGCTTCTTCAGCTTTGTCCTGTACTCAAGGCCTCCCTAGCAACAACACCCATATATACAGGACCACGAATCAAACTCTTTCTAGGCAGTCTTTGTTCATAGCTTTTTATTCTTACACCAGAAATGAAAGCTCATAGAGCTGAATGGTTTGATGCAAAACTTGACCACTAAGGGCTGAACAGGAATCCAGGACCTAGAAGTCAGCACTGGAAAGACAGGGCCTTCCTCCTTAGTATCGAAAGTCTCAAACAGACTGCCTGTTACTCCTAGCTCAGAAGAATGTCTGCGACGATAGGAAAAGGGGAGAGGATTGTGGTTGTAGCAAATCAACACCATATTTCACCTCTTGACATCACCATTTGCTAACCCAGGAAGACTATTCTACTTCCTGAAGCTTTAGTTCTCCCTGCTGGTAAGCCATGCATGGGAAGGCTGGATGACCATAAAGTCAGCCATCTGTCCTGTGTGGCAGGGCAGTCAACACGAGTGAGAAGTGCCTCTCCTCTGAAGAATTCCATGCTGAATTCTCTTACCAAAATCCCTCCTCAGGAGATCAGTGAAGCAACACAATGACCATTTGCCAAGAAGCTGTCGTTGTGACCTTCCTGGGTTAAGTTTGGGGCCATAAGCAGGGAAGTTATGCACTGTATCACAGCCGCTGTTCTTGAACAAGAGCGACACACTCCCTGTTAGGATGCTCCACTCTCTTCCCAGAGGTCTGGACCATGGTCATTATAACCACTGGACCGAAGGCCATTGTTCTGAAAGCCTTGCCAGGCATTAAGATGCTCTGATTTCTTAAATTATGTCTTTTTTATCCTTTGATAACTTCATACATATACATACTTTGACCATATTCATTTCCCCAATATCCTCTCTTGTATTTTCCACTCTTGTCATACCCATGCTATTTTATCTTAAAACGTTTTTCATACAATGTATTTTTATTTTTCCCTTCTCCAACTCTCCCCAGATTCTTTCCTCTTCCCTCCCCAACCAACCCCATTTCTTTTCTCTTTTCTTATTCTCAACATATCCACCTTTTCACTTCCCTCCCCAATCCTCTCTCCCTTTCTTTCTGCCTTCCTTCTGCTCTCTCAGTGACTCATTGTTTAATTAGGGTTGCTTGTATGAACACAGATGGGAGGTTATTTACTTGAGCCAGGACCACTTATCAGTGGCGCTTGGAGGAACTTATCTCCTCTTCCCCCAACAAGTACTAGCTTTTATAGCTCCTCCAGGAGGAATGGGACCTCATGAGCTTTTCCTCCATCCATGGTGGAATGCTGATGGCTCCAGTCTTGTGCAAGTCTTAGGCAAATAGTCACATCCGCGTTGTCTATGTGTACAGCAGTCATGCCTTATCCAAATGACAGCATTTCAAGGCATTTCCTTGGTTTCTACATTCCAACAGGACATGTATGTCACTCCCTCTAAGGATCAGGGAACCTTCTGGAAACTGATTCCTTTGTTTTTTGATACCTTGATATCCACCAATTACAAACATCCCTCGCCAAAGGTGCTCAGTCCTGAGTAATTACTAAGAGAACATAGTGATTTCCAGCATGGGAAAGACAGCATAAGTCTCACCGTAATTATGGTGGAAACCTTGATGTAATCACTACACAGACTGCACAGATGGCATCTGCAGGCACTGCTGGACTGGGTAGTTCTTGCTGTCAAGAACAGAATGAACTAGTGTATACCATTTAATACAATTTTTAAATTGAGTTTTGCCTCATTGTGCAGTTGGAGACTTGGGAGCTGTTAAAAGAAATAATGCAGAGAAATCCCCTGCTTCTTTTACCAGTTGTAACTAATAATACCTTGCAAAACTCCAGTACAGAATTCTACGCAGGGATTGCCATGGCTGCTGTTGGGATACAGAACGTCTCTACCAGAACAAGGATCCCTCATGTCCCCTTTTAGGGGCTACCCTTCCTCCTTCTTACTCACACATCCCTCCTTCCTGTCGGCTACTCATCTGGTCTCCATTTCTACAATTTGGTCATTTCAAGAATGCTACATCAATGAAAGCACTAGTGTGCAAGCTTTTGGAGTTAGTTCCCCCCCCCCCCCACCTCAGTGTGACTCTCCGGAGATTCACAGACATTCTTCCACATAGCATCAGCTTCTCCACTTTATTGCCACGGGTCTGGAGATCCCGGGCCTTCTGCTCATTTCCTGCCGTCTACTTCCCCCTTTATTGTGGAAGACAGAGATCTTTTCACATCTTCCTTTTTTAACTTAGACACTGTTCTTTCTCTTTTGGGACTCATTGCTCTGGTTAGGACTTCTAATAGGAGCCAATGGAGGAAAAAAAAGACTCAAAACAGTTAACATTCAGATATGAAATTTTCAGACAATAGAAAGGGGAAATTGTTGTAAGGGTGTCACTCAGAATTCATCCAACAAAAACAAAGAATAAATGAAGGCCTAAGAGATATTAGTTATAGAATGGGGAAGCTTTGATGGTTACAATATTATGGATACAAAGTCTGCATCGCTTCTTGTCAATCAAATTAAAATGACATGGTAACTTTCATTCCAGAAAGAACAACTAAAATCTATGTATGAATTGTAGATTAGTTTATAGAAATAACCAAATATAAATCAAAAAATGAGAAGGGAAATTAATAAGAATTTCACCTAGACAAATGAATTTTAAATAAAACTTATGTCTCCTTCAGAAGTTAAAGGAGATTTCTACATGTATAATTTAGATATTATATAGTTTAAGTGGGTTTATTGGACTAGTCTGAGAAATGTTATCAATTTTACTATTTTTAAAGAGAAAATAATTTCCAATTTACTTAACAATGAACTCAAGGGCTTTTAAAATTACAATTATTACAATTTTTATGCCATAGTTATCAGTGTAGTTGTCTCTCTGTGGTTGAATATAATATGTTGTTACTGTAACATGAGTTAATGTATAAAATACTATTATGCTGTAATACATTAGTATGTTTAAAAATATGTAGTATGAAGCATCTGTTTGTCTCATAAATAACAACTATCTTATTATTTAAGTTTTTAAATGTTTCAGGCAAAATAATACCTTTTTATGGCACAGAATTTCAAATTCAAAATACTAAAGTTTTTAAAGGTATTTTTATGATTTTCTGAAAAAGAAATAATAAATTACATGTTTTCGTCAACTGAGACTTTAGCAGTTATATGAAATGTCATTTTAGCGTGGGTTTTTTTTTTAACAATTTATTAATTGCTACTTTATCATCCTGATCTCAAAAAATAACAAAACAGCAAACCCTAAGTGTGTAGTGAATTCTCAACTCTCTCAAAACCAAGAAAAAACTGTGATATCTTCACCTGAGTAGTATCTGTGTGAAGATGGTTCTGGAACTGCTCTGATCTCCAACAGCCTCAGAAAGTGAACGTACCTGGCCTGCAGTCTACACTTAACAAGACACTAAATATAAGGATTTGGGATTATCAGCAAATGAAATTGTCTCTAGACATTATTCCCTCCTCGTCATTCTCCCTTCATTTTTCGCCTGTTCTGTTCAGTGCCTGGCTGGTTTTATCCCTCCTCTTTCACCTCACCCTAAACTACTACATTTTGTCTCTTGACTGTCAGTGACCCATAATGCCGTTTACCACAGACAAGCTGAATGGAACTGGTGCCGGATGACACGAGATTTTAGGACTCTGTGTGCTCGATCCACTTTTATTCTTGTAGACAGAACAGAGTCCCCAGTAAGACAGTGTTCTTTATGATTTTTAAATTTTTATGCCATATACAATTTGTTATACCATAAAATAATTAAGCTACTACATTAATCACATAGTCAAAACAGTAGCCATATAGATAAAACCACTCTACTTGACAACGGTACAGAACAAATTCTCTTCCATCCGCATCAAGGTTGTTCAAGGGCATCCCAGACAACGTTTATGAAGAGGAGGTAATCTCTGCAGTCACCAAAGATGAGGGCATCCAGCAGAGTTCTGGTGGTGGTGGTGGTGGTGGTGGTGGTGGTGGTGGTGGTGGTGGTGGTGGTGGTGGTAAACACACATATTTTTTATTGTGAGATATTTGGCTACAGAGAAGCATACCTTAAGATACATTTGTGCAAAAGCTGTACTTCTTTTTCCACTCTGGGAGAATTCCAGAACATCAGGAAGGGCTTTGAACAGGAAGAGTTGCAATTAGAAGGGACAGTAATCATCCTGGACATAGTCACCTGATGCTCCACCCCCAGTATTGCCCAAGTTCTTACTGCTGTAACAGGTCAGCTACAGAGTAGCACGGGCATGCTCTTGCATGTATTTCCTTGTTTGGGGTTCCTGCGCATGAAAGAGATCTACTGCAAAAAGTAAAATTCCATCGTAAAACTTTCACAAGGAGTGTGATCTGAATGTCATATTCAAGAATTTCCACATACAAGAGTTCACACATATATAATTATTATAAAAGGTACATATGAATTATTTGCATTTTCTGTATTTTAACGCTGAATAAAATTTAAGTTCTGATAGTTTTTTTTTTTTTCCTAAAGCAAAACCCTTTCCAGTCCAGGTCATTTATTTCTCTTTTGTATATTAGGCCATGAATTTGTATGGAATGAGCTCCAGCGCTGGTCCTCACAAAGTGTGCTTCTCTGGGTGGAGCAGGCTGGCGCTTCAGCTGGACCCAGATGCCCTTCTCTTTGGCTTCCTTTTTCTTCGGGTCATTCTCCTTCACCTGCTTCAGGAAACCATCTTTGATCTTAGAGTGCTTGATGTGCTCAATCCGCACATTTGATGCCAATGATATGCTGGGTGACATTGTCTGATTTTGACATGGTAACAATTATGGGCATTCCTTTTTGAACAGTGTCCATTCCCATGTTGTCTACAATATTACCCTTCTTGTAGATTCATGTGGCCAAAGGAATGACTCCATGTTTCCTAAAAGGCCTAGAGAACACAGCGAGCGCCCCCTCCTCACTCCCTTTGGGTTTGTCATTTTGGCGAGTTACTGAAAGATGGCTGCCCCAACCAAAAGCAAGTTCTGATGGTTCAAAATTACTTACCCAAAACCACAGATCTGGTAACTGTCCTGCTTTAGGCCTTGGATAATGTCCCTCTGGTTGTCAATACTGTGCTCTTTTCACTGACCCGGAAATACAGCAGGGAACCTGGGCTACCTGAAAATGGGAAGATTGTGTAGAGTCAGGAGAAAACCACTGCAGTCCTGGTTTGGGACAGTTAGCTCATCTCTGTTCCATTCTTCTGAATCTAAATTCTGTCAGGGTTTAGGAAAGTTACTGCCACAAAGAACTGAACTTAAAAATTGAGCACAGTCAACAAAAATCAGCTATGTCTCAGGCATCTGTTATGTTCTGCACCTGAATTTTTCATATACAATTTACTTTCATCATGCAAAATGAGGTGGGGTGAATTCTTAGCATTTTCATCTTGAGGCTCAAAGAGTGTCATATGTTTGCCTAGGACCAAGGAGCTGGTGATGGAGACAAAAGCCAGACACAGGATCTTTGATGTCAAATCCAATGTTCTTCCCAGCAGGCTGAATTGCCACAATAAGTTCAGCTTCTCCCTAATGCTCACAACACTATTACAACACTAATTCAATACAAGACAGAGTAGTGGGGAGTCAAGGTACAATCTTTATCTTCTCAGTTGAGTCTAAATCACCTTTTGTGGTCCTGAGGCTCACCTGGCTTCCAGCACTTCCCTTTTCCTGAAGCAAAGGTCACATCTACAGCATCAAGACCTCCTCTTCAAGGGTTCTTTCCTTAGGTCTTTCTGTCCAGAAGATGAAATGGCTACAGGAGCTGGAGAGAGGCTCAGGAGAGGAGGGTAAGCCTGAACTCTTGAGTTGGAGTCCTTAGCACCCAGTTACAACCCAGATGTATCTGCAAGTGCCTGTAACCCCATCACTGGAGACTGGAGACAGATTCCAGGGGCTTGCTAGTCGACTGGTCTAACTGAAACATTGTAATCTGGGCTCAGTAAGAGTTCCTGTCTGGAAGGAGTAAGAATAACAGTAACAGACTAGGTTACCTGAAGTCCTCCTCTGGATTCTGCAGGGGTACACACACCTACACATACACATGTATTCATGTAAGGTTTTTAATGTAATTACTGGAGCCTCTGGTTGAAACTCTGAAGCCTGTGGCCCGGGGCAGTGTGTGATTAATAACCAATATACCTTTTTAAAGTGAGGGACTCTGAAAATTTATCTGCTGTTGGTTCAAGGGGAGGCATTTGGATCTAGAACTTGCAGGGATTTCTTTTCATGTGAGACTTTTAAAAATCACTCGGCTGCTCCCAATGGTGTTTCTACATTGATGAATACACATGTGCTCCAGTGTGCATGACTATAAGAAATAATTGGCAAGTTGTGGATGCCTGGTACATCATCACTACTCAATAGATGCTAACTTCGATTATGACAACTCTAGCTAAGACTGTGAACTCCACCAGCCAAGTGACCCAGGCAGATCACTAACTCTCCCTGGGCCTCTCTCTTCATCTGCTCTCTTTTTGGGTTTTAGTCTTGTTTTGTGAGGCTGGGTCTCACGTAGCCCAGGCTGGCCCTGAACTTGTTATGTTGCCAAAGGTGACCTTGAAGTTCTGACCATCCTATTTTTACCTTCCCCTGTGCAGATATCACAGGGATATGGGTCCGCAGTTGGTTTTACGTGGTGCTGGGTCTCTCAGATCATCTAGGCAATCACTCAACCAAATGAGCCATGTCCTCTATTCAAGCTACATGACCGTCACACTCCAGCCACCCCATAGACTTAGTTAGTCTGTGCATTATCTTTGCACAAACTAGATTGGATCAAACTGGAAATCCCCTTCCAGGCCCTGTCGTGTGATTCAGAAAGCCAGTTCTCCAAGGATGATATATTGGTACTTGATGCCACCCAGGTTTCTTGGCTGTGATAACCAACAGGACAGAGCGATAACTCACACTTTGTTACCCATGTGCAGATTCCAAGTGGCAGGTCAGATTTGGGAAGCTGGCTAGGCAAATATTAGCATTTATCGCAGCTCAAACAAGCCTACCTGCCAAACCAAAGCAGGAATTGTGCTCCCTCTTCCGCTGTGGAGAATGAGAAATCGCAATGTGATTTCGTCACACCATCCAGCAGATAACTCATTTTTTTTTCTACCTAGTCAATAAATGTAAGCAACACCCTAGGTGTTTAAAGGCCCTTTATGTACCTATGCCCACTCTCTTCAGAATATGAGGAACTGGGTTAGATTTATGAACCCAGAAGTGGCACTGCCTTCGGCAGCAGAAGAGTCTACCTAGTCTAAAGAATCTAAAGGGTTCTTAAAATAAAATGAACTATGCCTCATCTTAGCGGGGAGGGTCCAACTCCATGTTCAGGATGGGATTCATTTCCAAATTCCAAAATCTATATCAATACGACCAGTGGGGGAGTAGAGCAACCAAGTGGGAAATTTAAGGGCAAGTGTTTTCTCCCAAGTTAGTCCGCCCTGGCGAGAGCACCCCAAGCATCTTGTTAGCCTTGCCTAGATCTCATATTTGCACGATGATTTATGGTCTGTAAACCCCTTCCACTCAGCTCTCGGCAGTCTCAGCTGTGAAAGTGAGGGGTGGAACCCTCTGAAGTGTGTGTAAGCCTGGGACAGAACTCAAGGTGTGGGCAACAGGACAGGAACAACAGAGTCCTCTGCTGGGGTCAGTTAAGATCAGAACAGAAACATCTGAATGTCGCTGCGATGCCATGTTTCTTATGTTCGGGGCTGTTGAATCATCGAGGCTGCAACAAACGTCAATGTTTCTCAACAGGGTTGAGAAGATGACGTCAGGAAGAGTCTCTGTACAATGTAGGCCTGGTCCTCAGCACCTTCGGTACCATGGTTAATTTCATCCCAGCAGCAGCTTCCTGAATAGTAACCATAGACTGGATTCCAGGCATTGAAGGTTCTGGGGGAATCAAGTGATTGCATCACCAACATGATGCTGAGGGGCTGGTCACTCCCCACCTTCCACCAGCAACTTCTGAGTGTCCCTGCAGGAGCCTGAGTTAATCAGAAGAGCCACATGGGGCTGTGAAGTCCTCTGCATGTGCACCTGCTGATGGGGTTCAGCTGTACCATGAGCTGCAAGGATGCTGGGGACACCGCCACCTCATCCCTTCTCATCCTGTTCTCTATGTCTTGATCCTGCTCTGCCCTACAGGTTTCTCCACTTTACTCTTCCTTCCTAACTGCAAGCCCATGCCAATCTAGCTTCAGTCCTGCCAACCCTGCCAACCTAGTCCCTCAAATGTCACTATTAAGGCTCTTAATTGACTCATCTAAATTGCCCTTTCCAGTATCTTCTAGTACCATCTAGCACAAAGATGTCCTCCTGAGTTCCTTACCTCCAGCAGTTTTGTTATGCCACTACCCTCTGGCACCCCTACTTTGTTATCCTTCCTTCCTTATTTGATTTCTGTTATTTGTAGTAAAAAAAAAAAATTCTGGAACTTTTTAGCAGGTGTGTGTGTGTGTGTGGGTGTGTGTGTGTGTGTGTGTGCGTTTGTGTTTGCATAACTTTTTCTTCTTCCTCTCTCTCATCCAATGGCAGGATGCTGTTCCTGACAGTCATCTAAACCATGAAACAAGCTTTATCTTTGTGCCTTACGACTGAGGCTGGAGTTGATTACTGTAGACGAGCATGGGATAACTCAATCAAAGCAGATGCTGTAGAAGGAAAAATGTCTCCCCCCACAAAGTCACTTGTGTGCCCCAGAGCTTACAGTGAAATACATTACAAGCCAGCCGGTGGTGGTGCACGCCTTTAATCCCAGCACTCGGGAGGCAGAGGCAGGCAGATCTCTGTGAGTTCGAGATCAGCCTGGTCTACATAACAATTTCCAGGCCTATCACTGCTACATAGTAAGAGGAAGAGGTAGCATGGTTTCAGAATAGACACAGCTAAACAGGAGTACGAAGGAAGGAGTGGACACTTAGTTGGTGGGAAAGGAGATATTTTAGAAGAGGTGACAATGGGAGCTCCTGGGTATGCTGTTTGCCTAGCTTAGGAATCACAGGTCCAAAAACATTTGTGCTGGCTGGTAGAAGAATCAAGGAATCGAGTATTTAATACTCTGTTCCAAGAGGGCCAGCTTATACTGATGGTCACTTTGCCCAAACCAAGCAGAGCTGCTAAATACACACTTTTCACGAGGCAATCTAGGACTCCGTGTGAACTCTAAAAAGATTTTCACCTACAGGCGGAGAGGTGTACGAGACAAATCCGCAGACGAAACCCCACCATAGCTGTACAAACCAGGAAAAGAAAAGACCAACCTCTAGAGAGGAGTGACTCATTCTGGGGCCTGAGATCTGCAAAGAAGGGCATTCTAGGAAGAGGCCACGGAACATGTAAATAGTCAGCAGTGTTATGAAAGCTCGAAGGGAGCTCAGGGAAGAGTTGGGGAGTCTCAGCCTCGGCTAACTGGCTGCCTGGGGAGAGGAGAAAGCCGAGCCTGAGGAGGCTGGATGGAATCTCGAACAGCATGCTCCGGATCTCAGATTTCACCCTGTGCGCCGTGGGAGTTGGGCAATGAAAAGGTGTTAAAGAGAAGAGGGCGTTGAGATCTATGTTCTGGAATTTTCCTTCTGGCAACAGGAGGATAGAGCAGAGGTGAGGGACTAGATGGAGGTGAGGAGGGAGAACAGTATTATCCGTGCATTCCTTCATGCAGAGTCAAGCAATACCTTACCTTAGCGCAGTCCAGAGTGATCCTATTCATGAGGCCAAAGCACTCCTGAGAGCTGCCTCTCTCCATGAGATGAAGTCCAGGGCTTCCCTGGCATCGCAGGCCTCAGTGAGTCTGCAGCCTGGAGGAAGAATTTTTGATTAGGGAGATGAGGGGGTTCTGTGTACGTGTGTGTGCCACAAACTTACTTTTCAAGCCCAGAATATCTCATAATCCTTTTGGATGGGAGTCAGTTCAGGGCCATAAATCACCAGGCTCATCATTTCTGCAGGGAGATGTTTGCAACAGGCCTTGGGTTAGAAGGAATGTAAATTTTCTCGAGGCCAGAAAAAAAGATGAATAAGGGTTTCTTTGGTTATTCATGCAGAGTACATAGCCTCACTCTCTCTCTCCTGAAATAAAACAGGACTGTCAACTTCACATGCTTTGCTCTAGGTTTCTGGAAAGTATTACATATTGGGATCCAGGAAGCAATGCCAGGCCCTCTCTCCCTGTAGGAACCATGACAAGTGACCGTGCTGGGCAGATTGTCAGTCACGACTGAGCAAATCTGAGCCTACATGTGGAAGTCATGTAGGACTCAGCATGCAGGGAAAAGATCCACTTTAGTCATGCGCCTCTCTAGCCGGGATACCCTGAGCCCGAGAGGATAAATGAAAGGGTAAAAGGTATAGTCTGACAGGCATGCATGGCCTCAAAGCAGACCTCTACCAGGAACTCCAAAATGTACTTGTTTTCTCTGTTCAGAGGTCTTTGTTCATAAGAGAACCAACCTGAGACCCAATCCATTGGAAAATTGCTAGAATCCATCCATCCATCATTCATCATCCATCCATCATCCATCCATCCATCCATCCATCTATCATCCATCATCCTTCCATCCATCATCCATCCATTGATCATCTATCCATCCATCTATCCATCCATCATCCATCCATCCATCCATACATACATACATCCAATGCATGCTCAGTGCATTATTCTCGTCTGCTTTTATGTGACTGTGATAAAAACACTTGACCAAAAACAACTTGGAGAAAGGGTTTATTTAACTTGCAGGTTACATTTCATCATTGACGGAAGCCAAGACAGGTGCTCAAGGAAACTCGGGGCAGGGACTGACGCAGAAACCATGGGAAAGTGTTTATTACTAGCTTGCCTTTCATAGCTTTTTTGTCTTGCTTTCTTAAACAACCCAATATCATCTGCCCAGAGATGACACGCCCATGCCCACAGCATCCCTCCCTACTGACCATCAATCAAAAGAGTTCTTGTGGATATGACCACAGGCCAACCTGATAGAGGCAGAGCTCCAAAGGATGCTCCCTCTTTCCAAGTGACTCTAGCTTGTGTCATGGTGACAGAAATTAACTAGTACAGAGTTCCTCCTGAGTATTAAGCCCTGGGCTAGATGCTATAGTTATGTATAGACTCAAAGCCAGAGGCTGAAACAGATCTAGAAATGATTTTCAGTCCAAAAGATTGACAGCAGGTTAACACAGAGAGAGGAAGGTATAGAGAGAAAGTCCTTGGGTGGGAGTAGTTGAAACTGTCTAGGAAGACTTCTTATAAAAGAAATAGGCAAACTGGACTTTGAATGGCCAAGCAGAGTGACCAGTATAGACAGACTGTGGAGAAAGAGTCCTTAAGGCTGAGAAACTACGGATGGAGAACCCATGGGCGTTCCCTTGCCTCTGGGACTGTTTCATCCTTCATCCATCCTGATCCACTTGTTTTCAAAGTTCTCATTTGACTGTTCCTTCCACTGAACCTAGAGAGGGCAAGGAAGAAGAGATCGTGGCAACTTCATGGGAAGTGGCTACAGGTTGCTTCAGATGCCAGTGTATGCAGCCATATCCTACAAGGCTAACAGTATGTTGTAAATACATTCGCCTGTCTCACTTTTCATATATATATATATATATATACATATATATATATATATATAAAATAAGATGGAGACATAGAAATAGTCCATATCTTGTCAGTCTAAACAGAGCTAAAAACCATGTAGCTGTCTACATTCTAATTTTTGTGTTAGACTGAATATTCCCAAGGTAGAAAAGGCTTGGCTGAAGAGCAGGTTCAAGAGTACATGTTGGAGTGGGCGTTTTAAATCAGAGTTATCAGAATACATCCATGTCATAGCTGTCTCACTTGAGTCCCTGTGTTATCTTTGTTCATTATCTACCACTCCGTACACAGCCTAGCCCAACTCAAAAGCCATGAGGGATGAGTTCAGGGTGGCATCCAACTATCTCTGACTCTCTCTCACTAAGAGTGGGGCCTGGTGTATGTTAAGCTTCCCATGTTTGTTAAATGAAAAAGTGAATGAGCCTATCAGAGTTGCCCAGACCCTTCCAACTTCCTTATCTGCTTCCCAAGGTGAAGAAAACTATACAGTATCAGGACTCGGGCTTTATTCCAGAGAACACACCTACTCAGTGCTTCATTCTCTGTGGTCTGCTTGTGGGTCCTTGAGCTAAGAGATACAGTGCTAAGGTGAGAAGCTGACCTCAATCCTGGAAGAAGGATACGAGATGATGACAGGGTGTAAACAAGACCTTTCTATCTGAGGCACGATTGTCTCAGATACTCTCAGGAAGAGGAGACACAAACAGGACTTCTGTTTGTTGTGATGCTGAGGTCAAAGCTGTAATATAGCATCATTCATGAAACCAATAACAAGGCGCAGTCTGCGTGTGGGCTCACCACTCCACCGCTGCTCTTCCCTCCAGAGTCCCCATATGGAGGGGATGTTGCAGGCACCAGCTGCTGTGGCTATCGGCAACAGGATCGCTTTCAGAGTCATTGCTTTCAAAAGAGCTTTTTAATACAGAAGCAAGCTGCAGTGATATCTCTGGCCTGTGCACACGCACGCATGCACACACAGTTGTGTCAAGCGTTTGGCGGGAGGAGAAGGGGCTCCTTGGCTGCTGCAGCTGTTGCTTTGCTTTCACATTTCAGTATTTGTCTTCCTGGTGTCTTTCCAGCGAGCCTGGCTACATCGTGTTCTTCTGGAAAATGCGTTTGTCCTAACCAGAAACTCTCAGCAGCATTCTCAGTGGGTCCCAGTGGATGTTGTCATGTGTGCAGCTAACCGAAAACAGGCCTTCCCCGAAGGGACCAGCTTTGGAGACTAGCTTACAGGTTGAGGGTCAGCCACCACCTGCATCCCTCCCCCACCACCTGTATCCCTTCCCCACCACGTGTACGGTCCCAGGAGAAGGAGCGCCGGAGAAACAAGAGAAAGAAAGTACTTCCACCTGGATCAGGTAATGTCAAGAAAGGCTGGTGGGAAAGGATATTGTTATGTCAGGTTGAAAGCTGGCTTAGTCCTCTCCAGCTACTATTCCAGAAACAGCATAGCCCAAGTGGTTTATAAACGACAGAAATTTATTTCTAATAATTCCAAAGGATTTTAAGTCTAGATCAAGGTGGTAGCAGCATCCATGGCTGGTGATAGCCTGCCTCCTGGCTCCCAGAATGCTTTCCTGCTGATAAAGGAGGCAAGAGTCACAGTGGGTCTCCAAGGTGTCTTTTTAAGACTCATATCCACACACTCAGACTCTATCCTCATGACCTAATCAGCACCCCACAGCTCCACCTCCTAAGACCCTGATAAGGAGGACAGACTTCCACATATGAGTTCTAAGGGGCGTCAGTATTTAGTCTATGCCAGAGTTGCTACATGTGTTTCGGGACATAAAGGTAAAGCTATTGCGATTAGGATGGGTGGTTCATCAAAAGTGTCTAGAGTGAATAGTCACAGGGACAATATAGAATCAGGTAACCAGAAGGGTCAAAAGCATGGTTAGGATGGGGATTGCGGAGACCATGTTCTACCCCGGACTCTCTCAGTCTTTGGCCATTGAACTTTCAGGACTGTTACATAACCTCAGCACCCCATTCCTTTTCTTTTATCCTATTTGCTAGAGGCCAGGCCTGATTGTGCTTGCAGATAGGAGTGTGCACAGATGTCAAATCAAGCAGCGGGCACCACTGGGAACTGTCTTAGGAGCTTCCTAGCACTGGCCTGTCAGAGTGCCTTCAACATCAGCACCATGTTAGCTGAAAAAACTCATGCTTCTGTGTCCTAACATGGACTGTGCAGGCAAAGATTTAGATCAGCCGCAGAAGGAGTGATCACGTGTAGTTCCTCCTGAGATATCTACACCATTTCATATGCCGTATCCCTGTCTGCATTACCCAAATAATAATATTTTAGTGATTATCTGTTCACTCTCTTTCCTTCCTATAGTTCATGTCCCATTCCCTCTGTAGCTAGCGGCCAGCTCAGGACTTGAAACATAGCTGACATTCACCATCCGTTTCTCACGAAAAAAATGATGGGGTGACCACTTGGACTCCCAGTGGACTTAAGGTCCTTATAGGACTATGGGACTATACGTCCTTCCGGAAACAGCAGTTATTGGATCGCAATATGCTCTAGCAGGAGAAATTGAGCCCTGAGCTAGGTATAGTTGGCGCCACCCTTTTCTGAGCTGGACATAGAAAATGGGAATGCTAAAATAGAGTGCCTCCACTGTTGACAGAACTTCCAGGCCCAAAAGTAAAGGGTGAATGTCTACATAGCTTAATTCTTGTTTATTTTTTAATTTTTTTTCTCTTGGTTTGCTTTTTGTTAATTATTTTCCTTTGAAGATTTTAAGCTGTGCTCTAGACAGGGAATCAACCTTCCTCTGCTGTGGCAAAGTTCTCATGCAGACATCATTGATTTCAGTTGTCTTTTCTAGTAGCTGAAGATGTTAGAGGGTCACACACTCGTGTGCTGAAAGGGAAAGCAGAGGCCATCTTGAAAACTTCCTTTCCCTGTAGCAGCTTGGAGGGTTCATTCTCCAAGATGCTGAGCGCTCACCAACAGTGCTTGTAGCAGTGCCCTCTTGGTCAGACTTCATCCCTGGATTGCTGTTGTAGGTATCCATACCCCCAGCTTCTGATCCTAAAGTGATCACTATGGTGATGGCTCCCACTGAAGATCCACCTAGCTGCACATCACCCTCCAAAGAGCTGTTCAGGCAGGTCAGTCCTGGAAGATGTCCAGGAAGCTTAGCCTAGAGTTGTTTTATATATCCCTCGGCCTCTGTAACTGCTGTATAAACATACAAGCATTGATAGTAAACTCTATGCTGCTTAAAATATCTAGGAGTGTTTATTTTTCTTGCACTTAGACTGATGAGTATACATTTTGTCATTTGATGTCCATCAATTTTTAAGTCTTCCCTTTATCTTGAAGCCATGAACTTGATAGTATCCCTACAAAACGTGACTTGGAAAGAACAGGAGGAAATAAGGAGCTTCTGGGAACGGTCTAGCACCAGAGTTGACTTACTTCCATGGGGCTTAGCCTCCGGACTTGGGAAGCCATCTTCTGCCTAACATCCCTAGACTATAGTCTGCTATATTGTCTATGCTTAGAAGGCAGAGCGAGGGTCATGATGGGCTCCAGACTTGAGAGGCCCTCTCCATCATTTACCAACAGCCACACACACAAGCATCCTGGAGAATCTGAGCCTACATGCTCAAGGCTATGACAGCCACTCCACTCTGTTCAGGCAGAGGACCATGGGGCACTCCATTTGGAGCGTTAGAAGGAATCACTTACATTAAGAGAAAGCATTCAAGGTCAAAGACAGTGGGGCAGTTCCAACTCTGGTTTTGTTTTCTGAAAACTGACTTGACTCTCAGGTTCCCTAGGACACTTAGACATCTTAAGACTGACCACTTAAAGGTGTCTCCCATAAGAGCGGGTGAGCTGTAAAGAGCTAACTAGCTACACATGAGCCCTAGGCCAGGCTCTAGCCACCACCTTAAGGAAATGAAACCTTGGGGGGTGTTGTCTAACACCGAGAATCTGTTTCAGTCTTTGTAAAATACTGCTACCCTTCTGAAGAGTTAGTGCAAACATCAGATTCCTGAATGCTAAAACCTTTCTATCCAAGCCATCCTTTAAGGACACAAGTAGCCAAGAACTTCTTTGTTTCCCTTGTAGGAGCTCAAGTGATTCCAGCATGGTGCCTGCCAAAGGGGAAGAAGACAGTAACTATTTATTCAACTAACAAAGTAATCATAAAAAAAACCTAACAAACAAAAAATGTAATTTAATCATTTAAAATCCTCCAAACTTTGAGGGCATCTTGCCAAAACTGTAAGTATTTGGGGACAGGACCAGGGATCCCCATATAACCCATAATTCCCCGTCAGTATTCCCTGCCCCGCCTCATACTTTATAAAGATGTATATATTTTCCAAAATGATTTGTAGGCAAAACAGCACTGATTTATGGAAAGTAATTCATAAATTATCCTCCAATACTAATTTCTTGGCATCTGAGAACCGTTTTACATACAGCAGGAATTCGTATTTCCTATTGTAAATCACTGCAGGGACCGGGGCTTGCAGAGCTGATTTCCCCAGCACAGATGCGCCTGCCTGCTCCCACTCCCAGCTCTCCCACTGGACTCTAAATGAGAAGCTATGAGCAAGGCAAGGACAACACTGGGGGCAACTGGGAGGGAGAGAGGACGTCTTTTGTATGTGTGTTCTAAGAGCCTTGAGAAACTTTCTCCTTTGGGGAGACGAGAAGAACGAATTGAACAAAGACCTCCCAAGCAACACAAACATAGTAAGAGTCGACACCTTGAACCCGGGAGATTCACAAAAAGAAACCCCATTCCGAGTACCTGAGCAAACACTGTAGCGGACTCACCAGGTTCAGAGAGGGGGCAGCTCTCCAGGAAACCGCCACTGATTTAAGTGAAAACAGTCCAAAAATTTAGGCCCAATCGGATCATCGGACTGGTTTATTTTTCGGGTCTGTACTCCACATATCTCCTCTCTGCAACCCCCAAGGCAGATTCTTCTTGTGGATGAATGAGGCTGGGTGAAGAGAACAGGATTCTTGCCCGTAATTTTTTCAGCATATCGAGTTGATTTATCTGTTGATACCGCTGTGTTACGGCAGTTAAGAGGCGCAACATTAGAACAAGCTGGAACAGACTTCGCACATTTATAAAGCATATGAGAAGCACATGGAGGAGACGTGGGAGAAACTGTCCAGATAAGAAAATGAATGCAAACACTCGCTATCCCTGGTTAAAGCTGAAGGATGCACAAGGAGGGCTTGGCTGCAGAACTGTAAACACAGGGATGGAATTTGAGAATCGTCAGCTTGGAGAATCCTTGACAGGGCTCTGCATTCAGACAGGTGAATGGCCCAAGTGCAGCAGATTAGGAGAGCTTGGCATTCCTCCTATGTGAGGTCTGCTCCTGACTAAAGAGAATTTATAATCCCACCTACTTTGGATCTGTGCCCCTCCAACTCCTTTAGGGAGAACTCATAACTCTCCAGTTTTGCTCTTGTTGTCCTTTGACTTTTTTAAAGACACCCCCTGCCCCGCCCCGAGTTGTTTTATCCCCCCTTAGGAGAAAGCTGGAGTAGATAGCTGGAGATCTACAGGATGCCGCTAGAAGCGCGTGCATGCGTGCCTGAGCTGGAGCTCCTTTACAAACGTTCTCTCCATCTGCAAGATGATAGCAAGGACTTGAGCGAAAGAATGCAGAAATGTGTTGTGACTTGAGAGGGAAGCTGTGAGTCCTTGAACCTTGTAGAAGAGAAACTCTTTCATATGAAAAACCAAACCTCATAAAGCCCCAGGAAAGTGGCTGCGTGTCGGCACAGGGTGCGGTTTCCACTTTGAGCTCAGCAAACCAGAGAAAGGGAGAAATTGTGTTTTATACTTGAAAAGGAAATATTTCTAGTTGATATAATCACAGCACATTTTGAGCACTTGTTAATGTACAGTAGGTGAAATGACATCGTTTCAAAATTCACCATCAAAACAAATGTGCAAAAAATATTAAATTCATGTAACCTTCATCCCACTGATGCTAATCTGCAATTCTGGCCTTCGTTGATACGCACAGGCTTTTAGTGTTAGACCTCAAATTGGACTTCAGATTCAGAAATAAGTCTTTTTTGAAGGCTGGCTCTGCCATTTACTTGTTTCGTGATCTGGGAAGGGAAATATAATCCTCCTACGGCCTCTATTTCTCATTTTAGAATGCCAGCCTTAAAGGACTGAATAAGGGTGAAAAAAACTGGGACAAAATTGTGAGGGTGAGAAATCCTAGTCCCGGGGTCTTAACAGGCAAAGGTCAGAACTCGCTGTGCAAGCTAGAGTCAACCCCTCACCCTTGTTGAGCCTTGGGGTAAAGAGGATGCTAATCTCTGGCCAATTTACCTACCTGGCAGAGCTGCCAACAGCACATCAAAGTGTTTACACGAAGGTGCCTGCTCAACAAACAAGTGGGCAGGACGGCCCTTCTCCTGGAAACCCCTGCTCTGCCACATTGCCGGAGGCTGAGAAACCACCGCCCCTATCTCATGGATCAGACCCAGTGCGAGGCCAGGGCTGGGGTGGAAGAGTCTCCTCTGCCAGAAGTGAGCTCAACCGAAAGTGCCATTAGCTGCCCACTGCCGGTCTGATTGCTGTCACGATCCCTTTTATGCCAGAGGGCTGTGAAAAGCCAGATAGTACCTAAACACAAACATTACACAAAGAGACCAGCAACTCTGTTAAGGCCCTGGCAAAGCCCATCCAACTCTGGACCAGGGCAAAAATAAATACATAAACAAACAAAGAAACAAATAAGTAAATGGATTCTATCCTTCCTCCTCCACAGCTGCCCTGCAAACCAAAGGCCAGGCATTACTAGGTGGTTTGCCTTCTCCTTTTCTCTCTTCCCTCTCTTTAATCTACCCTCCTCTACCCCTAATGGAGGGTCATGTGATGTGGAATTAGGATCCACAGAGCAGATCCCCAAATTGTCTCTTTCCAGCCTTCTGGAAATGAACGGGATATGATTTGTGGCAATAGCTGATGGTCCAGACTATGCTGATTAAGGCATGTCCTAGGTTCAGGAGCAGGGCCAGGGCTTGCAGAGCCAGGGCTTTCAGTCAACAGCATCTCCCTTCATCTTCAGGTCCCTTCACTTCACACATGGTTCTTCGAGGAGAAGCTAAGTGTTCTCTAAACAAGCTTTTGTAGGTACCGCCTCCCCATGTCTCATCGTCTCTTCCCATCATCAGTCTTGGGCTTTATCATCCCCACTGTGGTGACTCAAAGACTCCCCAGAGAGCAGACAGGTAGTTCTGGAACCCAGCTCCAACCTCAAATAACGGTGTGGCTTTGAACTCCTGCTTTAACCTCTGCTCTGATCTACAGTGTCCTCTGAATGGCTTCTGCTCTGTGAGGTGTAGTAATGGATTTAACTTAGAAAACCTGTGCCTATCGGTGATCTCTGCCCCCCTGAAGCACTGATCACCTGGGGAGACTGCGGCAAAAATCATAGAAAACAAAGACTCTTCACTCACTGGAGTTTGGCTTACTTTTCCTCTCTTCTGCACATGCTTGCGCTCACCCTTCCAGAATTTGATGGTCTCCTAGGCTCACACAAACTGTGACTTAGAATTCATGCATCTCTCTGGCTGTTTGTGCCTTTCCAGCCCGTGTGAGTTGAGGTGCCAGCCCTCTGAACCTATCTCTTCTATAGACAAACTTTACCTCCTCCTCCTTCCAGAACTGCTCTGGACTTTAAGGAAGAAGAGTACAAGAACATACTGGCACAAGGCTGGCCATGCTGGGGAGACCCTTGGGGATTTTGTTCCTTTGTGGACTAGTCTTAAAAACTGGGTTGGGGTTTCATACATTCCCCCAGCTGCTTGTCATAAGGGAAGACCCCAGCAAGGCCCAGAGTAAGAAAAGCTGTACACCCAAATGCAGTTCCATGGGAGAAGCTGAAAAGAACAACTGATTTGAAGAAAGAAAGCAAAAAGGCCAGGCCTGATGGTGCAAATCGTAATCCAAGCTACTAGGGAAGTTGAGGAGGGGAAATTCCCAAAGCAATTCTCTCCTTCCTGAGTTCAAGTTCAAGACCTCCCTGGGCTATATAGAACGAATAGAAGGGTTGACCTTCCCTGCTTGTTGAGACTTTGTCTCAAAGTAAAAAGTGAAAAACAGGGCTGGGATACAGGTCAGTGGTAGAGGGCTTGCCTGGCGTGCATGAGGTCCTTGTTCAGTCACTGGTTGCCATACTCACACACATAAAGAAAAGAAAGAGAAAAATTGGGAGTACGTATTCTTTATCAAACCTCCATAATACTCTCTGCCTTAGCAAACTGCTGACACCGTACCCCTGGTCATGATCAAAAGCCAGTTTGACATGCATGATTTCTTAGCCCTTGCAGCTGCTGTAACAACATTCTAGAGATTGTGTGGCTTCTCGACAATGCCAGTTTTTCCCTCATATCTCTGGAGGCTACATCACGGTGCTCACACAGTCAAGTTCAACCTTTGCACCCTCAACCTTCAGCTTCTGTTTTGGGGACTCTACTCCAACCAGGAGAGACCCAGCCTCATGCATTAGGCCCTACCTCCTACTGTCAGCTTTAGGGGTTAGAACTTCACCATACAAAGCCGGGACCATAGCTGCTCTATTGGCCAGTTTTATGTCAGCTTGACACACTCTAGTTTTATGTCATCTGAGAGGAGGGAGCCTTAAATGAGAAAAGGCCTTTGTAAAATCGGGGCTGTAGCATGGGAAGGAATGGGTCTTGCAGATCCAAAGCTACAGGGTCCTCATGACACAGGCCAACAGCAGGATAATCAAGAGGAGTTGAGTGAGGGCCCAGCATCGACAGTGTAGCAGAAACCAGAGGCTTGAACCAGACCAACGACTCTTTGTAATGGACACTTGCAAGAAAAGATCTATGGATAAGAGCGTTTGCTGCATGACTCACTGTGTCACACGACAGCTTCCAGGATGAGATTTTTTCCTTTTTTCTTTCTTATTCTTTTTTTCCTCTTAAATTCTATTTTATTTTATTTGAGGCAGGGGTGGGGGAGGTTGCGAGGGCACAGGACAGATACGAAGGGATGCGGAAATGCATGGGATGCAGATGCTTAGATTTAATAAAACCAGGGCTGTAGGCAAACCTGTGGGGCATTTTCTTAATTAGTGATTGATGGGGGGTAGCCCAGCCCATTGTGGTGACTCTATCCCTGGGCTGGTGGTCCTGGGTCCTATAAGAAAGCAGGCTGAACAAGCCAGTAAGCAGCATTCTTCCATGGCCTCTGCATCGGCTCCTGCCTCCAGGTTCCTATTTGAGTCCCTCTCCTGACTTCCTTTCCTAAAGAACATCAAGTGCTGTGAAAGTGTAAGCCAAATAAACCCTTTCCTCCCCAGCTTGCCTTTTGGCCCTGTGTCTCACCATAGCGATAGCCGCCCTGAGATTAGTTAATTAATTAATCCGTAATTTCAGGATTACGGAGCGTTGTTGTCTTACGCAGAGTGGAGCACATTTGATCCATTTGGCAAGCAGTAGCTAGCTGTTTGTTCTGACTCCTAGGAATGGGGCAGACACACAGTTAGATACATTGGCTACCCTAGATAAGGGTTGTAGTTGGTGAGTCTGGAGGAGGGCGTCTCTCGGCTATATTCTTAACAGAGAAGTAGATTCTGGGCAAATGATAGCTCAGAAATCAGAACGGAATTTGCCACAGCTGTACTCCTTTTCAGCTCTGACTGAAGGTCTGCCAGAGATCCCAATTTCCATGGGTTCCCTGTAGTACTCTACTTCTGACACTAGAGTGAAGCATTAAAGGATGAAAATCAATATATCAGAGAAATTTTGGGGACTTTTTACTGTAGGTGAAACAAAAATGGGCATGGGGAGGGGAAAGGAGAGAAGATCGGATAATGTTGGATGTGAAACCAACTATGGGTGAAAATTGGAAGTGTGAAATGGTGGGGAAGGGTGCATTCGAGAAAATAGAACCATATAAAGAAAGACATGAAACAGAATGCTCACCTAAGGAATCTGACGTCTGTGAACTAGGCAGGTCACTCTGCGTACACGCCACCCCCTTGCTGTGCCTTCTCATGGAGACCCCTCATCCATGGGGGAAGCTTGCTGGAGGACCAGGGCATGGCATGTCAGGCGGCCAGCCCTGTGTGTCACTTTCTTTCTCTTCGGGACCCAATATTCTACTTCCCCACTATTCCTAAAGCCAAGCACTAACTAATTTTGGACAATATTTCGTGTGTCACATAGTGAAATTGCAAGTTCATTACCACTAGCATGTCTTTCTCTGCTGGGTCACCTGAAGAGGTATATGCTCCAGACAATAGCCTATCAGACTAGAACGCCTCGAGATGGATTGTTCAGTCTTCACATCCAGTTGGAATATTTCTTTGATTTTTTTTCTAAATGAAGTCATTTTAGGAATGTGTGTTGTGGAAGTTTATTATGACTAATATAAAGAGTTTCTTAAAAACAATAAAAAATGTTATGAAGGCCACCTTTGACCCAATGTACTTAGTCACATCTCTGAGAACAGCATTTTTTTTTAACTTTTATTGATTCTTTGTGGATTTCACATCATGCATTCTGATCCTGCATGTCTCCCCATCCCCTTGCATCCACCCTCTGCCCTTGCAACCTCCCCACCTCAAACAAAACCAAATTAAAAGAAAAATCAAAAACCAGACAAAACAAAGAAACTAAACAGAGAGAGAGAGAGAGACAGAGACAGAGACAGAAGTCATGGTGGCTGCAGTGTGGCCTGTTGGGTCTCACATTTGACTTTAATCCATTCATCTTTTCTTGTAAATGTTCATTGCCATGAGTCATTGTCTGGCTCAAGGCCTCTGGTTTCTGCTGCACCACCAATAGTGGCCTCTCACTGGGGCTCCTTTCGGATATCCTGTTATTGTCCTGTGTCATGGAGATCCTGCTGTTTTGGATCTGTAGGTTCATCTGCCTCACCTACTCCAACAGTTCACAGATGAGATGGATGTTGCGGTGGGCCAACTCATAACCCTAATTCTGGCTCTGCGTGGTAGCTGGGCTGGTCAGCCTGCCAGCTCTCCCTCATTGTCACTACCCGGGCAAGCTCTCCTGCACCGCCTTGGCTAGCTCACTCAGTGTAGCTATAGCAAGGAGCGGGTCCTCAGATCAGGGTCACCTACACTCACAATCCAGGGCCAGCTCTACTGTTTTGCCCAGACAAGGAAGGGCCCTCTCTCTCTCTCTCTCTCTCTCTCTCTCTCTCTCTCTCTCTCTCTCTCTCTCTCGACTGCTGTAAGGGGTGTGTGGGGGTCAACTCTTCTACTCTCATGCTCGCAGGACTGGCTCACCTGTGCTCCCTCAGCAGAGTCCGTTCCAGTGGGCTGTCCAGGTGGGGTGCAGGGCTCTCCTGTGTGCTATGTGGTGAGAAACAGGACTGGTTCTATCACTCTCGAAACCCAGCTCTCTGGGTCAGCTCTCTCACCTGCTACGGGAGACCCATTTTAAGCACATTTATGAGGCAAGAAAGAGACACTAAGTCCATTGGTAGCATGCCTCTGACATTCATAAACACTTCCACCTTCAGGCAGTGTCTGCTCAGACAGTAACACTACTAAAGTCTTTGTGGCTTAATTGGAAAGCAATGATCATATAAGGTACTGTTGATCATCCTTAAAACTACATTGAGATTCAGATAAGGTGAACAATGACCTCATAGCTGCTTTTGCCTAGCAATAATTGCTACCAATTAGTAAATTACAGAGAGTTCACCACATTAGTGGACACGGTACAGCCGTGTCTGGTTTCGCTCTTACATTATTCCTGAAACATTTGAATTATTGTCAGATTGGCTGATAGGAAGACATGCTTACAGATTGGACAGGGCTTTCTTAAGTTCATAGGCATCAGTAAAAGAAGAGTTAAGACAGACAAATCTATGTTTGTTCAAATTCAAACCCAGCTCTCTTTCACAGAGACATAAGTTCTCTGAAAGCTCACAGGCAGGGTAGGCTTGAAAAAAAAAATCTTACCTGCAGTTTTTCTTTTTTAAAGATTTATTTCCACTTTTAATTATGGTATGTGGGTGGGTAGGGTTGTCCATGTAGGTACAGGTACCCTTGAGAGCCAGAAGAGAGGGTCATTGCTCGTGGAGTCAGAGTTATAGGCAGTTGTTAGCTGCCCAACACGGGTGTTAGAAACCCAACTCAGAGCCTCTGCAAGAGCACTAGGTGCTCTCAACCACCCAGCCCTCTCTCCACCCCAGGTTTTTTTTTTCAGTTTTAGCAAAGGAGAAAAACTGAAATATGTGGGAGAGACTGAGAGTGTTCACCACGCAAGGAAGTGCAGGTCTTGGGTTCAGGCTGAAGCCATTAGGCAAGGTGGTTTCTTCTATTGCCTTTGCTTACCTGGGAGGACATGTAATCCATCTGATGTGACTATGTGATAGAGGAGGACCTCCAAGATTAATAAGAGATAGCTCTATTATGCTAAGTCAAGGACAAATGTAGAGGACTCTGTGTGTGTGTGTGTGTGTGTGTGTGTGTGTGTGTGTGTGTGTGTGTAATTAGTTATTCTTTCTTAAATGTACGTATTTATGAAAACATTCCTGCAAACTAAGACTAGGATCTTGGTGATAACCTCATCTACCTACCTCATCCTTCTACCACCTCCCTCCCCTGCCTCCTTGCATGCATGGCAACCATTACACTGAATATTATACTCTTCGTCCCCTTGCTTGTATCTATGATTTTATTGTGTCTGTGTCTCTCTGAATTTAAAAAAAGTATGTACTTGATTCCAGTTGTTTCAAAACCTGTAAAAAAAATAGTATCCTGCCATAAATAATCAACTAAAATATAATTTTTCACATGGGATGACATTATTAAGATTACATTGCTGAATCTTTCTGCTATTTCTTTGAACTGGTCCACACTGGACTTTATTTTTCTTGTTATGGACATGCCTAGAACATTCTTCTCTCAACATCTAGGAAAACTTATCCAGTTTCCAGGTCCACTTATGACAAGAAAAGCACAAAAGAGGGCAGATTGGAAACAACAGAGAGCCTGAACTAGAGGAACCTGCGAAGCCAAGCTTCACCCTTTCCAAGACTAGTCTTCGGGATGATTTTCCTGTTCAATAAAATTATCACCTCCATTCTTCCCTACTGTGCTGTAGTAAGGAGCCAGTGAGACAAAAGGATAAACACTGTGATTTCTACCACACCACCTAAATACTGTCATAAGGGAGGAGAAACTTCAATGTGCCTTCTAAAATAAACACATGCATACGCAGACAGACAGACACACATGTATGCACATGTGCGTGCGCACACACACACACACACACACACACACACCACCACACATCCCTAGCTGATGCTCTTAAACTGACAAATTCAACCACATAAACACATTTCCACCCTGGCTGCCCCCTCAATAAACCTGGGTAAAACTCCTGGTAAACCTGAGTCATCCCTGAACTCAGCCAGAAGTCTCCACCCTTCTTCCTCCAACGGTCCTGATGATGCTCATTAGCCATCTTTTGAGAAACTGCAGGTGCTGGTGTTGTAGCTTCGGGTTTGTGTGTGTCTACTCAGAGCATGCTATCTTTCTTAGTTTACATGTGTGTAGATGGGACATTGTTTGACCGAGCTGTAATTTATGTCCTATAGAGTGGTTTACAAGTTTAAGGACAGAGGACTCAGAATGCAGCCAGCTCAAATTTTTAACTTTTTTTAAAAAAGGATTTCATACATGATCACTGTATCTACATCAATTTCTCCCTCCCTTTTCTTCCTCCAACTCCTTTAGAACACCCTCCCCAACTTCATAGCTCCTTATTCCTTGTTATTGCCTCCGCACACACACACACACATCCACACACACACACACACACATATATATATAAACATATACACATATAAATTTATAAATACAACCTTCTGTGTTCATTTAGTATTGGTCAGGGAAAACCACAGTTTTGACAAAAACTAAATCAGCTAAGGCTAAGTCCAGGGCTTAGAATAGACCTGACCCTGCAGTCAGCTCAATTCTTATTTAAATGCTGCTGCCATTTCTTTCTTTTCCTTTCCTTGGCAGCTTCTATAAAGATGGTTTAGTAAAGGGAGTGGTATGATTTCAAACACCAAAGACTGGGACACTTCCTGGTGCTCTATCACCATCTAAATGTCAAGATCCAGAGCAGTGCTGTGGGAATATTTGCGCACAGCTGCCTTTAATGCCAAGTGCCATCTCCACCTCCGGAGCCACCTCCAATAACCATGGCCTAGAACAGCAAGGCTAGGCGTTTTAAGAACCATCATCCCAAAACTCTTTACTCCTCAGAGATTAAGACCAGATCGTGTGTTTACTAGCCCGCAGGCAAGCTACCATCAGAGATGCTCAGATCTGAGGGTGTTTTGAGCTTTTCTTTTCATGGTCCTGATGTGAGAAGAACATCTCACAGTACTGGAGAGAAGGTCAGTCATCAAAATCCTTTCTACACAAGTGTGAGGCCCATTCCCAGCACCCAAGTGAAAGGTCAGGTGTGGCGATGTGCTCCCACAATCCCAGCACCGGAGAGGCAGAGACAGGAGGATGACTGGGACTTGTTACTGTTATTCCATCTCCAGGTTCAATGAGAGATGATACCTCAAAAATTAAAGTGGAGAATGAAGGAGGACAGTACTTGAAGTTGACCTCTGGCCTCCATATACCTCAACATATCTAGAAACGCACGCACGCACGCACGCACACACGCGCACAAATTTAAAAACAACATGATATCCAGACAAAGACACCTTTATATCCTCAAAACTGGGTTAGAATAGAGGCTCCAAACAGGAGCAATCAGAAAAGCCAAATCTCCTGGCCACCTAAAGCCGGTTTCATTGCTGGAACGTTCTGAAGACTACTTCTTCAGTCCAACATAACACGTTATCTTTCCAGAGCCTTCTGTGTGCTGGACACTGCGCTGAGGACATCTTACTGTGACCAGCTGTCATAAAGCCTGAGAAGGCTAGACATGTACAGAAGCTGGACAGATTGTCTCATCTCCTGTGCGGCATTCATACAGGACTTTGTTTGGATCACGGGTTGTACAGTGCCAGCAAAGACCTCAGACAATACGCTTAGATCTTGTGCTTGACTGAAGAGTACAGGATTTGGGTGGGGAGCCTCTAGACAGAGGAGGGAGAATTTGTCAATTAGTTGTGCAGTCCCGACTCAATTACTTCATTCTTAGGATTACCAGACTGAGCACATAAAAAGACTGGACAACCACTGAATTTTGAACCTCAGTTGAAAAGTAAATGCTTTTTCAGAGTAGCCCATAGACTTACTCTCTGAATCTGAATTTTACTGCATGACTTGTATTTTGTCGCTTCTGATTCCATTTTATTTACCTGTAAAATAAGATGTAAAAGTCCACCTTGCTTGTCGAAATATGTGTGGTTGAAGTAAATAAGATGTGGGGAAGGGTCTCAGCATGGAGCTTCTCCTGATCCCTGCTTTCTTGTTGTCTTAAGAAAGACACCAATTAGCGAAATGGACATGGGAAACAGGTCCTGTTCAATAAATGGCTCGCTGACCACAAGGCTCTTCCACCTGTGTAGGACCTGAGGTACACACTGAGGTGAGGATTTGAAAACTGAAAACCAGATTCATGCACCTGCCTGACACTTTTTCTTTTGACCCTCTGCTTTGAGAATTTGCCTGTGAACAGGGGAGTCAGTCTGCTAAGAGGACAAGAACACTTACACGACAAGTGTCAACTCATTTTAACTCTTCAATCTCTGCAGTGAAAAGTCAACTCTAGTGACTAAGCACCCCAAAGTTAGAAATCAGGGTGGATGTGAGAGGAAGATCAAAATGAGAAACAAAACCGTGACGTCATTCCTGAAGAAGCAGCTGGTGCATCCAGAGAGGGATAGCTGGTCCTAGACAAGGGCACCTGGGGTGCCCTGCTTAGACCTTGTCCCTCTGCTTTGCTCAGGGAACTTACAGGGCCACTGTGGTGATGCACATCTGAGGGGTAGAGAGGGTGTTCTAGGGATACCTAGAGACTCCGAGCAGGAATCGCTGCTGGCTTTGGTTCTGTGCTCAGTCCATGCAATCAGCATATATTAAAGCTCAAGCAAGCACAGACCACGGTTTGCTCAGCCAAGTGGAGCCACACTTCTTTGTTTTGGTTGTGCTTGTGATATGACTCTGCAGAAAGGGCCGTAGATGTCACCAGAAGATCTGTACTGGTTCCTTAGAACTTGTGTTCTTACATGCCACCTTTTTTAGCTTCGCCTTCTTGGGTCTCCAAGGTTACAAGCTACAGGAAGATAGGGGCCTACTATAAGAACATGATGAGTCAATTTTAAAGGTATTCTTCTTTTATTTATAAATGCCTTTTGTGCACACATGTACCTTTATGTGTGATGTGTGTGCATGGATATGTGTGCCTGTTTGCATGTGCAGGGGCCACAGGTATGAACATCAGGCCTCCTACTCATCACTCACCATTTTATCCTCTTGAGACAGGGTCCCTCAGGAAACCCAGAGCTGAGGATGGGGGCCAGCAAGCTCCAATCATCCTCCTATCTCCACTCCCCGCAACACCGCAGTTAAAGACACACACAGGACTGCACCAATCCCAGCAGGCTTTTCATACAGAACCTGAGGGTTGGGATGCAGCTCAGGCTCACACAGCGAGTGCTCTAAGTGGCTGAGCTATCTCCTCACCCCCTCAACCCCCAGACACAGGCTCCACCTGGAAGACAACAGGCTAAAAGTCATATTTCTGCTTTGGGATCCACCTGCTGATGATAAGTACAAAAAGGAAATGTGTTTTGTGGATGGATGGATGGATGGATGAGAGTTCTTGTTTCTGCTTCTCAAAGGTTGCTACTGGGATAAAATTTAAAATGATGAGAATCAAACTGATTGATATCCAGAGACCTGTGAAGTCTTTAAGACCCTATCCAGAGGCCCATAGGTCTGAAATAATCTTCGTAATAACAGTGGGTAGGATGTACTGTTTAAAACTTTCCATGGATGAAGCAGTAATTTCTAGAGTTTGTGGATACATAAGCAGTTACTATAAGAAACTATTAAAGCTTGTGTTCCTTTCCATTATATATGTCTCTGTAAGAGCCCAGTCATTGTGGACATCACAGAGAACTACCAAAATGTGAAACGAAGCCTGTTTCTTACTGAACATTTGTTTAACCTCTAATTATTTTTCATAAAATTTATTCACGTTAACATACAACAGTCTATTTACATTCTTTTGGGAACTGATGAGTCTCTAAATTTCCTGACTTGAATTTCTGATACGGTAAATATTAATCATTATGTATCTACATAAAACAGATATTTGGGAGCCTTGATCTTTCTTAAGAATGTAAAAGTGACAAGGAAGACTGAGGCAGGAGGATTACATGAGTTCAAAATCAACCTGACCTCTGTCTCAAGAAACAAAACAAACAAGTAAAACAGAGGAATTCTAATTCAAGTCAAACAGAGAATAATAATGAGGAATTCACAGACCCATGATCTTGCTATTTGTCATTTTGGAGGATCACGAGTCGATTTTTTTTAAAGAGTTTTTCTTTTCTTCTTATTTATATATGCATTTTGTGCGTGTATGGACCTATAGATGTGACATATGTGCATGGGCAGAGGTCGGAATAGGAACCTCAGGTGTCCTGCTTTGTCACTAGCCCTCGTGTCTTGGCACTGGGGAGCTCAAGACCAGCCAGGACATTAAGTGAAAATAAAAAAGAGTAAAGAATTAAGGAAGTCCACATAATTCATAAAGAGAATTGGATTGATTCTTACAACTTTGGGGGCTGCATTTATTCCTCATGGGATGCAAATAGCACTAGAAGGTAAACTTCAGTTTGCACATTTCAGCCCATCAAGACTTCTGAATGGGCAGAGCGGCGGTGGTGCAAGCCTTTAATCCCAGCACTCGGGAGGCAGAGGCAGGCGGATCTCTGTGAGTTCGAGGCCAGCCTGGTCTACAAGAGCTAGTTCCAGGACAGGCTCCAAAGCTACAGAGAAACCCTGTCTTGACAAACAACTCACACACACACACACAAACACACACACACACACACACACAGAGGCACACACCCATGTACAATGACTTCTGAATGGCCTGACCTATACCCAGAGAAAATGAAGTCCCTCATCAAAAAGTGAATTTACCACCACCAGAAGTATGTAAGGAAAGTCTAGTGAAACACGTGGTGGGGATGCTGCGGAGAGAAAGCTATGTACCAAGAGGAAGTTAGGGTTAGGGTAGACTGGGGTGGCGAGAGGCTTTTAAGATCCCTGACAGCCTTTCGATGTAACTCAAAGACCCAAGTTGGTTTTAAAAATCTCCCAGGCAGAACTTCATTGGCCTTATCTCTAACTATCCCTTGTCAGCATGGGGCACCGGAGGATCGATTCTCACGTCGCCTAGGAATATCCCCGCAGTCTTTGCGGCTGACAAAACACCACTTACGATTAATGTCATCCTTCCAACTGCCCCACCAGTCAGCTTCTTCCCAGAGGAGGCTCCAAGAGGTGATGTGTGCTGCCCAAAATGACGCAGCTGGTAAATGACATATCCTCCTGGCACCAAGCACTGGTGTTCTTGCCAGTGGAGTTTGACTGCCTCTACTCCAGGCCAAGGACTGGGCGAGCACCCAGCATCCCAAGCTGAGTTCTGACATCTGCGTCCTCCTCCCGTGGCTCGTGCGTAAAGAGAATGTTTGCCCAGTTTGCTCCTGCCAGGTACCAGTGTACTGCTCATGTAGAGGAGTCCTTTGTGTCTCTGGGAATCCTGGACACTCGAGAAGCATGGCTATTTGACTCTCCAGGCTTGAGTCTGAGACAGAGGAAGCCCTGCAGCAGCTTGAGAAGGCAGCCCAGGCCCGCAGAGCAGAGAGATGCGGCCCCTCCTTCTGCAGTCTGTCCTCTGCTTACCTGTTACCACCTCTCTGGAGTGGCACTTCTACCTGCCCGAGGCCATCCCTCCTTGGGCAGGGAGCCCATCAGATTTTCCAAGCCAAGCAGGGTCAGGTCTGGTGAAAACGTGAATGGGAATGCCCAAAATAACAAAGGCAACAGGCGTCTTCCCTCAGAAGATGGGGTGAGCCAAGCCACATGTTGGCAGTCACCAGGCACCCAGAGTGTGACCTCTGCAGACCCCAGGAATGAGCACTGACTGAGGACAGACCTGCTGGGATTAGCCAAGTCTTACCAAAACTCCTCTTTTTTCCCCCAGAAGCAGTGTAATTCTGACACCCTTCAAATCGCTTTGAGTTACTAGGAGGCAAGCAAGCTAGCAGATCAGAACTATATAGAGCGCAGGGCGGGAAAACACTTTCAGAAGAGCGCCAGATAGGAACTGTTTCAGGCTTTGTGGACATCATGGTTTTTGTAGCGTAAAACGCCATAGGAGATGTGAAAATGGATGAGTATTTCTGGCTCAAAAAGCTTGCATCCATGCACACAAACTGGAATTGCATGTAATTTTCGAACATCGTGAAATGTGTTCTTCTTTGATTCTTTTCAAAGCCATTCAGAGCTGTAAAAACAGCATGTTTAGCTCATAGCTGTAGGAGAACAGATGGACTCTGTGTAGCTTAGAGGTTTTTCTTTTCCTGCTTCTGCTCTGAGGCCTTGCTTCTTAAAATATATGTCAAATAGCCCAATTTAAAAGATTTTCAAACTTCCTTGGTCCTACGTTTGTAAATGTATCTAAAAAAAATAGGCTACTAAAGAAAATACCAAAGAAGGAGGAGGAAGGAGAAGGAGTGATGGCAGCAGCTTATGGTCCTCGCACTGTGGAGATGCGGGGGTTGAGGGAGGAGCATGGAAGTTGTTTCAAATAAACAGTGCTTGTCTTATTGTTGAATTTCAGTGTAGTAGATAGAAAGAAAGAGATAAAGAAAGGAAAGGAGAGATAGAAAGAAGTGAAGAAGGAAAAAGGAAGCAGGGGATAGGAAGGGGAAGAGAAGGGGAGGGGGAAAGGAAGAAAAGAGTTCCGAGAGAGAACATGAATGTGACGGTTAATTTTCTATGTGGACTTGACTTGATCGTACCCTGACATGGGCTAGGTGCTCTTCCTGGGTGTGTCTGTGAGGGCCTTTCCAGGTAAGAAGGCTGCATTTGAGTCTCTGGGCTCCTTAAAGTGGTCTGTGCTTCCTTGTGTGGGTGGGCACCATTCAAGCAACACTCGGAGCACTGGAGTAGAACAGAAGGACAAGAAAGAGAGAATTGATTCCTTCTAGGAAGCTGGATACCCATCATCCTTCTGCCCCTGTATCAAAATTTGCCCCACTGGCCTCTTGGGGTCTCAGGCATTTGCAGAAGGCAGAGCCACCAGCTTTCCTGGGTCTCCAGTCTGCGCCCAGGAGAAGAGACTGCTCAGCCTCGAAACCACAGGAGCGGTTCCTCATAATGAATCCCATAACAATACACAATTAACCCACCACACTCACTTATAGTTCATACGTACATATATATATACATGCATATGTGGCTCTGTTCCTCTAACACATTGGACGCGGACACTTTGTCAGATAATATGCTGTGTAATTGTTTCCCTGGTGTGTCTTTTGCCTTTCCATTTTCTTAATGGCATCTTGTAAAGATCAAAAGATCTTAATTTTGATGAAGTAAATAAAGGTTCCCAATCATCCTTTTACGGTTAATGTTTTCTCTGTTCTAGAGGTTTAACCTTGTACTTAAATCTGTGACTCAAGTTAATCCCTGCTCCCTCTGTGAAGTAATAGTCAAGTCTCTCTTATTATATGTGTTTTCATATGATCTTCCAATGATTTTCATGCTACTGTGGAGTGGATCACCCTTACCCCAGTGAACGGCCTAGATTCCTTTGTTCGAATCATTCGGTCCTGAATTCTGAACAACCAAGACTGTCCAACTGGCCTGTATGGTCACTGTGTCACTACTGTGCTTTTATGATTATGGCTACATATCAATTATTAATATTGGATACTCATCTTTTTCAAAATTAGTTTTGGTTTTCATGTTTCAGTAACTCTTACAGTTATATAAAAACAGCTTGACACTTCAACTGCAGTCACACTGGGCAGTAGATCAGGAGCTCAGGCATTCTTTATTTATGCTTAATTAGAATTAATTTTAAAAATTCTTTCAAATATATCTCCTTAACATTAAGAAACAAAGAAGTGATAATATTGATTATCTCAGTTCAATCAGCACATATGTCCTCGTGTGTTAAAAGGCCACCCTGGCTTATGTTATACCTTATATAACGTAAAGAAAGGAAAGAAAAGAAGAGAAAAGGAAAGAAAAGAAAGCCCTACCCCTCTGAAAAGAAAAACAGAAAGAAATATCACATTGTACTCAAGAAATATGTTCAATTATTATGTTAGCTGACATCTTAATGTTTTAGGCAGCAACAGTTGCATTCCTTGTGGCTCTCTAGGGGCTAGTCTAGTCTTGCCTTCTACAGCTTCTAGGGACCACCTACAATTGCTGCCTGGTGGTCTCATCTCTCCCTATTCAGAGCCAACAGCCCGAGTCTGGGTTCTTTCTGAGTGGCCATCCCTCTGGTGCGCCCTTGCCATTCCTTCTATTGTACTAGGATTGGACTCATCTAGATGCTATAGAAACATCTTTCCTTCTAAAGGCCAGTGTACAAGCAACCTTAATTCCATGGGAAACTCCAGTCCATCATAACAAGAGCTGTTAATGGGTGCTGGGGCTTAGAAGGCCATTAGTTGGCCTACCGTTCGGGTGATCTAAAGTAGAATGAGACTTTAATCTAATAAGATGTATTTCACTCTTCCAATATCTAAAACTCTAATGCATCTCTGTGTTTTTTTTCTAATTCATTAGGTTTGTACAGCCATATGTGTATGTGTGCATGTGGAGTCCAGAAGTCAATGACATTTTCCACGTGACCTTTTGAGTCAGGGCTTCTCAATGGGCCTACAGTGAGCTCCCCATTCTTGCTGTAACTGAATTCGTATAGCCTCCCGCCTGCTTGGAAATGTTTAATGCTATAACAAGAATTATACTGTAGATTTTGTTCCTTTTTCAGTTCTCTGATGCTTTATTCATGAATTCCTGTAATAAGAAGGCACTTGTGGAGGCAAGGGCTTGCAGGTTAGCATAGCCGTTCATCACTCTGAAGGCTTCTTCTCAATGGCTGATAATAACTTTGAGTTCTATGGTTAACGTGAGCTTTCACATGCAGTGTGTGCAGTATGTTTTTTTCCTCGCAGTCCAGCTCTGTAGCTTTATATGTGCTGATACATAAAGCATGTTTCTGCTTCTGTTTTGTTATTTTGTTTTTATTCTCCCCCCCACCCCGTAGCTGTGTATACCCGTACATCTGGATGTGTATAGGTGTAGTTGCCCATGCGTGAACATGGGAAAGCCAGAAATTGACACCATCAAGGGTGTTGTCCTCTATCTCTCTCCACTCTGTATTTTGAGACAAGGTCCTTCACTGAACCTGGAACTCAGTCACTGGCTAGAGTGCCTGACCAGCAAGCCATCAGGATCCATCCATCTCTACCTCCTGCAACACCCAGAGCTGGGGTTGCAGGCAGGTGTTATAACATCCAGCTTTTGCATGGGTTCTAGAGAGCTGAACTCAAATCTTCATGTTTGCAAGGTGAGTGCTTTGCCTACTAAGCCATTTGCCCACCTTTCTTGAACAAAATAATTACTGGATCGTGCCTTTTTGAACCATGTCACCATCTCCTTTTTTTAGGGAAAATATTCAAACCATTTACATACAAAGCAATTATTGGTAAGTTAAAGTTAGTCTACTATCTTGGTGGTTTTTTTTTCTTTTGCCTTTTTTTGGTTTTTCGAGACAGGGTTTCTCTGTAGCTTTTTAAGAGCCTGTCCTGGAACTAGCTCTTGTAGACCAGGCTGGCCTCAAACTCACAGAGATCCGCCTGCCTCTGCCTCCCGAGTGCTGGGATTAAAGGCGTGCGCCACCATCGCCCGGCTCTTATCTTGGTGGGTTTTTTTCTTCTTATTTTGAAGGGTTCCACAGGATTTATGTCCCTTTGCTTGTTTCCTTTATTTAGAATTACATTTTACTTTTTCTGTTTGTTTATTAATAGCTGTAGTATTTTGAATATAGACCTTTCTCATAATCTATGACTGTCTATATTTGTAAAATGTTACTTTATTTCATGTTGGATGTAATGGTACTACCATGGCATATTAATGTTTCATCTTGTGCATTGTGCCTACTGCTAAGGAGAGATGCATCTGGGGTCCTTATTGAACCCCCAGTAGAGTGTTCAGCCAGCTCACTCCATTGTGACTGGTTAGACCTAGACTGTCTCCCAGCTTTGTATGAGCTCTGGGATTATCCAATCCGTACTTTTGAGTATCTTTTTATTGCCTGGAGTTGTGAAATTTTAGCCTTCATAAAAAAGATTTTCATTTAGCCAAATAATTGAGAAAACTCTTGTGTGGTTTGGGAGTTGACAAGCTATCAGTTGACAGAACTACACCTGCAATGGATTTGGGGTCTTCAAGGATTAACAATATATCAGGTAGTATGTTGTTGCTTTAGTAATCATTGGTGAGACTTCTTGGGGGCGGGAGGTAGATTTGCACTGAGTTCCAGAACCCAAGGAACAATGGCAGTCCGTAGGCATATGCTTCTAATTTGGAAGCTCCGTTTGGGCCACTGAGAAGGATGAGTCTAGAGACTCAAATTGCAACACCCAAAAGTGAGCCCCAGTGAGAACTAGTGTCTGTGTTAAGAATCATAAATTCTGTGCTGAATGATCACAGTCCCTTCGCCAAGTAGAGGAAGGAAAATATACCTGAACTAAACGAACAGATAAGTAAAACGCTGTGATCATTATTCCTGCAGGAGGAATTCCTGAGCCATTAGGAAACACGGACACCTAGACATTTCATCTGATTTGAGAGGGGAGCCATAGACAGCTCACGGAACAAGAAACATTTGTAGAAGGACTTAACAGACAGCCTTTAAAAATAATTACATGTCATCCTCTTTCGGGACTTTGCTCCAAGATGACCAAAAAAAGGAGAAACAACAGTCGTGCCAAAAAGGGCCGCGGCCATGTGCAGCCAATTCGCTGCACTAACTGCGCCCGCTGTGTGCCCAAGGACAAGGCCATTAAGAAGTTCGTCATTCGGAACATCGTCGAGGCGGCTGCCATCAGGGACATATCTGAAGCAAATGTCTTCGACGCTTATGTGCTCCCCAAACTCTATGTCAAGCTGCATTACTGTGTGAGCTGTGCTATTCATAGCAAGGTGGTCAGGAATCGATCTCGGGAAGCTCGGAAGGACCCAACACCCCCACCACGATTTAGACCTGCTGGTGCTGCACCACGACCCCCACCAAAGCCCATGTAAAGTGGCTTTGTAGAGACAGAAGAAAACACCTTGGAAAAATAAAATGGGACTTAGACTTTAAAAAAAAAATTACATGTATGTGTGTATTCCTGAGTGCATGTTTGTGTACCATGTGTATTCAGGAACCTACAGAAGTCGGAAGAGGAGCTAGAGCTTCTGGAACTCTGAAGGATAGATTGTTGTAAGCCTATATGTGAGTTCTAGGAACTGAACCTTGGTCCTCTGCAAAAGCAGTCGGTGTGCTTAACCACTGAGCCACCTGTCCAGCCCCTGCTGTCACCCTTTTTACATGAACTGATCCACCATGAATAGGTAGCATCTTGGAAGTTCCTTATCTAGACTTAATGGCATTGTTGACTACTTTAGATTTCAATGACTTTGGTATATGGATAGTATAGACACACTTCCACACTGTACTTTCTTTAAAATAAAATTTTGATTAAAAACATTTTGATGAATTAACCTGGAAAGAACATAAATTTTACATGCTTGTAAATATGATCTTCACCCTCTTCCTATCGTTCACTTCTCCATGAATCCCAAATGGAAAATTCAGAAAAGCAGAGGTAAGTGCAGACAGAATCAAAGACCTCATGTTGTTTCAGAACCACAATTTAGCCCAACCCAGATGAACTCAGGCCTGCCTGTCCCCATGCAAGGCTCACATCACACACATGGACTACAAAGCCCACCTGGCTGCTCTCATCACAATCACATAAACACTGCCAATCCCTCCAGTGAGACTCTACACCGAGAGCTGTGCCTCTGCATGGCATGCACTGTATGTGCTCAGGGAAGCACCTATAGGTGAGGTACCCAGGCCTGGACTGACCCATGGAGGCTCCGGCCTTCCAGGGACTGCCGAGAAAGGTGACAGACACAATAAAAAGTGTGGAGAAGTTCATGTTCTGCCCTCATTAGAACCACGGAGGAAACAGGAGAAGGGGTTGAGTCTCAGGAGTGCCACAAGTCATTTTGACACATACACACCCCAGCTCCCAAGACCAGACAGTTTATTGCATTTTCCTGGGATGCTCTGGACAGCTCGTTGTTAGTTCTCCATTTTTCCGTGCCTTTTCCATGGGACTCACACATCCCAATGGAACATTGCAGTATGAACGTCATCTCAGACTCAACCTTGCCTCCGAAGTTCTAAGTTGGTAAGACAGATGTTCAGTGTATAGTAGATATTCAGCCCATGCTGTACTCTTTCTTCACTATTAACCATCTTTTTTCTTATACCTCATAGGTTTGCAGGAGGGCTTAGTGAAGATAATATATGACACCGGGAGACAACTCAGCAGTAGAACACTTGCCTAGAGTGTATAAGGTTATGAATGCCACTCCCAGAAAAAAATACTAACAAACATCTCCAAGATAATGCACGGAGAAGCATCGTATGAACGTCTTAGCAACTGTAGAAACTTGCTGCAATGAATTAAAGCAGCAGAGTGAGCCAAGAAAGTGGCTTTGCTTTCATGGGCACCCTTGTTCTTATTCGGTGCAGAGGAAAGATTGACAACATATTTTATTCTGTTTTATTTGATTTTACTTACCAGCTGGTCTATGTTGGGAAGGTAACCTCTCTTCTCTGAGCCCATTTCCTTATTTCTAAAATGGAGAGAGCAATATCTAATTCATTTCACTGTTAGGAGATTTTAATAAAATCATGGGCATGAACTTTTTCTATAAACACTTCAGAGTTATGGGACTAGAAGGGGTTATTGTTACTAATAGACAAGCTGAAGATTAGTAAATGCTTGTGGGATGAATGCTTACTTATTCAGTAACAAATACTAATTCAAATAACTCAGAATTTACATATGAATGTATTTTTATTTTATGTATGTAGGTGTTTGCCTATATGTATGTATATGCACATGCAACATGTGCGTATCTGGAGCCTGTACATGTGAGAAGAGGACAGATATCACCCTGGAACTGGAATTACTGGTGACTGTAAGCTGCCACCATTGGTGCTGGGAACCCAGTGCAGGTTCTCCGCAAGTGCAGCAAGTGATAATTAACTGATGAGCCATTTCTTCATCCCCATTACCCTGGGATCTTAATGCAAATTAAGTGAGAATGGTGATCCATAGTGTTTAGATGCTGTAACATTTCAGAAGTGATAAAATACAATAGAATTATTTATATAGTTGAAATGGGAGTTGTTAAATACCTTAGAGATTTATACTTAATAGAACACAGAGTTGTTTTTATAGCATCTGTGTTATTTATATCAATATATTATTTTATCAGCCCAACAATACTTTCAGGTGGGCATGAATTCCCTCATTTTCAATTAGAGAAGTTTGGCAACTTGCCTCCAGTGCCAAAGATGATAATTTGTCAAACCAATATTTGAAGCACGCTTGGCCTCATTCCCAAAGTTGTACTTATTCCTCTGCACCAGTTCGCACCCGAAAACGTTGTCGCTGCTATAACTTCCCTCTTCCGTTTAGACTGTGCTCTCCAAGATGGAAGCGTTCATCTGGGATCTCAGCCCTTGGGAGGTGGAAGCGGGAAGATCAGGAGTTCCAATTTAGCCTTGTCCACTACCAAGACCAGGGCCACTCTGGGCTACCTGAGACCCTGCCTCAAAACGAAACAAACAAAAAGCTGTGCTATCCAAAATCAGCATGACAACAACAATATTTTTAGACCCCAAGCATAACTACAACTACTGATCCCTCAGAACACAAAACAAAAACTTCCCAGTGTTATGGTATTTTCTATTTTCATGGTATAAGCTACTCTTCGTAGTTAAGTTGATTTTTACCCCCAAGTGAAGTTGAAAGTCCTGAAAGCAAACTAACAGTCAAGCTACAGCTAAATCATTGACTTTATTCCTCTACCCATAGAAAAGAAAGTAGAGTCCATGGAGAATTATCTCCAAGCGACATTTTTTGTAATCATTTCCTTCTTAAACTAAAGCAGCTGCATGGCCTTCAGACACGCACAGGTGCTCTTTCCACACTGGCTCTTCTTTCCTTCATTTGCTGCTTTGAGTTCTCTCGTGCATGCGGACTGCGGGGCATGCCTCAGTAACTTGCCTTGGGATCCTAATGGCCATACCAACACGGGTGCTTTTCTTCACCCAGTTCGAGCAGCCTCGTGAAGGAACATGGCGATAGTAAAGGAAAAATGTACTTAGAAGCTTATACTTAGAGAGGAACAAACAATCTAACATTTTCATCTACATAATAATAACATTTTCATCAATACAAAATGTTTCAAAGGCCACTTGTGTTAGTTGGGTAGCTTCACCAGAATAAGGATTCAAATGTCTTCTGCTACTAGGGCCCAGCACAGGTTGCCTAGAAGAAGTCATCTAAGCCTCTTAGATAAATTTTTGAAGTAATACAAGACAATCGTAGCTGTCCATAACAAAGTGTTCTGGAAGACAAATCTAAGTACCTTATCGTGAGCCAAGCACTGTGCTCAGCACTTCTCCTGACTCCCTGGTGGGCCCACTGTGCTTTCAAATCGACTGAGACTCAGAGAAATGCCTTAGCCAAAACCCCACACAGATTTTTTTCCACATAATCGTATCTCCGTCTGAGACTTCTGTTGTCTCAAGGTGACTTCAGATGACAGGACAGTGAAGGTTCAGGAAATCATGTCACTGGTATTAACACCATACAGGAGCTAGCCACCACAGGGCTCTTTCTGAATTACGCAAGACAACCTTCCCATCTTGAAGATATTGTGGGCTCAAGGGTTGCAGTTCTTGCTGTTTCTACTATAGAGAAAGAACGCTAGCATTTCTGAAGCTCTCCTCCATGCAAGACAACATGCTTGACCTTCACCATTATCAACTGAGCAGTTTTTATTCCCACGACACCCACATCTCAACTCACCTGATCAGCAGTGTGGCCACACCCATGCATCATGCATACCAATATAAATGTCAATCAACATTCTCAGTGTTTATGGCTAAGGTAAGTATCAGACAAAGAGAACTGGACATTAAAGTGGTCACCAGATTCCATAAACGGCTTGTGTCCCTGGTTCAGGCTCAACAAAAGAGCATTGCCTTTTCCAAGAAAACATCATCCGAGTCCACGCGACAGGAGAAAAAGGGAGCAGGGGAGGGGAAGAGGGAAACCAAAAATAGGATAATCACTTTTTCCTAGCCTGGGGGATGGAGATGATGAAGCTCTGGTTTTGGTTTGGGCTCTGGGCTTAGCATTTGATGTTGTTTATGTGTCAATTAATGGATTGCCAAAGCTAGAAGTCATTTTCCCCAATAAGCAGATGCTCTGATGGAAATGGGCACAGAAGAGACAAACCTAAGCGTTCCCAAGGTAATTCTGTGTTTTTCCAGAAAGTAGTTGGGTTCTCATCCTGGCCCCCTCTTCTTGACTTCATCATTGACTGATTTTCTTATTGACAACTGGCCTGGTATCATCCAGGGTGCAGTAAGATGGTCAAAGGAAATAGAAGGGAGATGTCTGCACATGAGTACTTCGGTCCAAAGGTGGGGTGACAAAATGTAATCCATAGGCACCACCTCATTTTGTCATTGCTCTGTTCCTGCTCCCTGGCTGTGGACGTAATACGTCCAGCTGCCTCATGCTCCTGTGTCGTGGCTTCCCAGCCACAGTGAACTCTACCCTCAAATTCTGATCAAAATTAGCCCCTTCCTTACCCAAATTTCTTTTGTTGGGGATTTCGTCACAGCAGCACGGAAAATGACTAAGGCTGAACAGTGGGCACATCGAACCCTTCTTTCCTTAAGTTGTGTGGTCAGGTAGTTTATCAAGAAAGGAGTAAATTCACTAGTACGCCTGGCTCCCCGGAAGGACCATGTCTCTGCTGGCCTGTCCATCCTCTATGGGGAGCAAGGCTTTCTCCTAAGGAACGAATGGACCTTCCTCAAAGGCTGATGTAAACAAATCCTCCTTTGATCTCATTTCTTCTACCAACCTTCTTAAATGCAGAAGAGCTCAATAAAAAAAATAAACACGGCAAGGAAACAGTGGCTACAGAATGCTTCATTTGCTTCTACACTGCCTGATGCTGTTTGATCAGGCTGAAGAGCACTGCTGGTCAGCTTGGTCTTCATCTCAGGGTGTCAACGTATGTTGGGGTAACCCCTTTGCCAGTGCAGTCTCCATGCAGGAGCCTGCTCCTCTTGAGTATGTGTTAGGCTTGCACTGGGGTGTTAACCGCTATCAGCTCTACTTTCAGATGAGGAATGGAGATTTGAAGTGTTCAAATCACTTCTCCAGGGGCCTGTGGTCCTCAAAAATGTAGTCAGTGCGCCCGTATCTTGAACTAAGTGTGCAAGCAGAAGGGACTAACTACTGTTTGACTCAGTGAGCAGATTCTAGAGCACACACAGAGAAAGCAATTTTATTCTTTCCCACCGCTCTCCATTAGCCAAGCCCTCAGGATGGGAAATGCATCTTAGTCCCATAACTTTCCCAAGCATTCCTCGATAATAAGCCTGGGAGTTTTTGTAGTTTGCAAAACCACTTTCATTTCAACAATTAAAAAGTTCTGTTTAAATTAATAATCAACAGGCTGGCAAGTGTAAATCCTCCCCCTTCTACCTTTAGCTCAGTTCTTCCTGTAAGGGTCAAGGACGGCAAGGGTGAGCTACCATTTTGACATCAAGCAAAGGGTCCCCCGTGACATCACTCCTGTGCCAGTGGAACACGCACACACACATGCACACACACACACATGCACACACACACGCACACACACACACACACACACACACACACACACTAATTCATCCAAAGAGCATCCTTGAAGCCTCTCTTATTGGTAAAATGGCAATGTCAACTGCTTCTTAGCATGTTGTGTATGAATAGCCCCTGACATTAAGGACAGTGGACACTGTTGCTTATTACTTACCCAACCTAAAAACAGAATCCAGTATCACATGCATTGGTGAATCAGTGACTAGGAATCAAAGGACTAGAGGATGCCCAGCCTTGTAGAGATTAATAAATGTAACATCAAATTCACATCCATTAAGCCAGTATTGTTTACTCTGTTATTTCAGGGTGGGTTTTGCATGAGGGCGCAGTGAGACAGAATTATGCTTTGTAGACCAGGTTTGTCTGGAACTTACTTAGCCTAGCCTTGAATTCATAGTCCCCCTGCCTCGACCTTTTAAGTACTGAGATTATAGACCTGCACCATTGTGCTCAGATGCTTTACTTTGTTTAAATCAGAGCTCTTGATCAAAGGAAAACACTTCCATTGGAATATTCATGTGTGGCTCACTCACTAGAAGACTGACTCAAAATGTAAAGGTTAAAGATAAAATTCTTGTTAACTCTTGAGTGCAGGGCCAGCTACTGGCTGTACTCACACAGAGTTTTCCAAGTGAGAAGGTACTCTAGCTAATACATCTCAGGGATAAAGTACTGTAGGCTGGCAGCATCAGTCTTGGAGGTGGGGGGATTCACCCGCCCCCATCAGCTTATGCTAGCTAAAGAAGCTGTGATGGTTACTTTTAATTTTCAGCTTGACACTACAATTAATTGGGAAGAGAATCTCAGTGAGAAATTGTCTGGTCTCTGGTCATCTCTATGGAGATTACCTTTTTTGTTTGTTTGGTTTTGTTTGGGGAGGGTGATGGTTTGAGATAGGGTTTTTCTGTGTATTTCTGGCTGTCCCGAAACTCACTATGTAGACCAGACTGGCCTTGAACCCTCAAAGATCTACCTGCGTCTGTCTCCCAGATACTGGAATTAATTAGGCATACACTAATACTCCATGTTGAGTTGGGTTTGGTTTTTTTTTTCTGTTTTTTTGTTTTGTTTTGTTTTGTTTTGTTTTGTTTTTTCAAGACAGGGTTTCTCTGTGTAACAGCCTTAGCTGTCCTGGAACTCTTAGACCAGGCTGACTTCGAACGCACAAAGATCCACTTGCCTCTGCCTCAAAAGTGCTGGGATTGAAGGTGTGCACCACCACCCTGCCCACCTCTGTTGAATTGTCTTTATTATGTTAATCAAGCTGCACGACTCCTCCACTGTGGGTGACTCCATTCCCTGGTGGGAACTTATCTGTATAAAATGACAGGAAGTGGTCAAGTTGGACATTTCCTCCACTGTGGGTGACTCCATTCCCTGGTGGGAACTCATCTATTTGAAATGACAGGAAGTGGTCTGAGCGTGCACAGCTTCCCTTGCTGCTCTGCTCCTGCGGATGTGATGTGTTGGCTCCTGCAGCCGCCTCCTGCTTCAGCTTCTCCACCATGATGGGCTGTGTTCTGGAATTGCGAGCAGAATCAACCCTTACTCCTTTAAATTATTACCTCTGTCAGAATAGTTTATCACAGTAAACAAGAAACAAAGCTAAGACACAAACTACCGTAAAATCATCCATCCCATCACCCAGGCCTGACATCACGCTCAAAGTGTAGATTTCTGGTTATTTCTGCAGGTATCACAGTTTCAAACAGCAGTCCCTGGTGTGGCCAAAACAATTTTTTAAAAAAGGACCCAACGGTGTATTTAATTTTCAAGCCTCAGCAAACTGAAGTAGATTTCCCAGAATCCTCTTCACTGTACAGTTTCAGAAGAAGCTTAGAAGAAGAACCGACATGGGATGCTGAATGCCAAGGAGAAGCACCCATTATCACATACAGAGTCAGTCATGACCAGATGTGATGACGTATGGGCCCACAGATTCTCCACGGACTGCCACTCCACTGAACCTGCACGAGGGCACAGCATCTACCGTTCATTATACATGGTGTAGACCCAGCTCACTGCAGGCGTTTGGCTGTAGATCCAGGGGGTATTGGCCACATAGAGGCAATGGTCAAATTATCCCCACCACAACCACAGTACATATAAAAAGAGGCAGTCAGAAGGAGACCACGGAGGGCCATGGCTAGAAACAAATGTAAAATTCCAGGGTTGTGAGAACAGGAAGCGAGCAGCCATTCTGCCGTGGTATGCAGTATATGGTAGGCATTTTTTCCCAAGAATACTTAGAGAAAACAGACTTGACCCACATTACAATGAGCTGAGTGTTTATTGCTCCCCAGATTCGTATGTTGAAATCCTAATCCTCCATGTGATGATACGGAGAGGTGGGGCCTTTGAGAACCGAGTAGGTCATGAGGGTGGAGCCCCTCAATTATGAGATAAGTGCCCCCAGAGAGATCCTTTGCCCCGTTCGTGTTATGAAAACAGCAAGAAGGTATTGCCGAGACCAGAAAGTGGACTCTCTGAGAGTAGCCGTCCTGATGACGTCTTCATCCAGGACTTCCCAGACTGCGCCTTGGAAATGAGTGTCTGTGCTTTATAGCCCGTGCAGTCTGTGTTGTTTTGCCATAGAAACCTGAATGGACTCAGACAAGCACTACTCATCTCTGAGCTGGAATTTGGAGTGACTTGAGCGTCAGAGGCTTTAGCAGGTTGCCAACTGTCCAAAGCCAGTAATGGGGACCCACACTCAGGCGGTAGGGATGCTAGGTCGTAAGAACAATGGGGCCTTCTGAGAGAGGGTCAACTGGTTTTGCACAATGTCAAAAGAGAAAATCTGGCGGGGAAGACGGTATGGGGAAGGGGGGAAGTGTGTTCAACTACAACATACATGTGTATGAAAACTAAAAAAGGAACAAACACATGCATGAAGTGGAAACCCTGTACACATGACCTATATACATTCTAAACATGGATGTCACATGAATTGGGTGGGCTCTTATTAAGTTCTTATTAAAGTGGAATTCGAAAGATATTAGGTGCAGCACAACCTTTAAATTATTTTGTCGGTCCACTGAGTATATAAGGAAGTGTGGAACAATAGTTAGCTAACGGACTGCAAGGCAGGTTTCTTGGATTCCAATCCTGACGTTGCACAGCGGTTTCCTCTGAAGTTAAAGCATCCCAGTTGGGAGGTAAATGAGGAACCTGCTTGACTCCATTTTGAAGGCAGAAGTCATGCTGCTGTATTGTTAAAAGTACATTTGGTCTTACTATAAAAACTGAGTTGCTATTCTTAAGTCTGCTTCTGGAAACCTGACCTTCCCCCACCCACGGTCTTGACCCTTACTTACCCTCTCTGACCTTCCATCCCTGACCCTCAGTGATCACCCTACCTAATCACATGGTGACCACATGATGGTTTTTGAGATTTTTTTTCCTGTATTTCCTTATTGCCCCATTGTCTCTCTTCTGTAAACAGGCTCTGCAACCGCTCATGAGTTTACTCCTTAAAATGCGCCCAAGCAATGGATTTGGGGCTGCTCTCTTTAACCTTCTTAGAAGGCACTGGCCAGCTCTTGGGTGCACCCTAAGAAAATTTAAGCTTGTTTGAAATTTGGCTCAAATTGCGGTGGTGGTCTGATTCTGTGAGATTAACAGTAAACGCCTTAAGATGTGGGCTGGAAAGGGAAAGAAAGAGATGTTTCAAGGCAGAATGGTTCCAAGGAGCTGAAACAACAGGTGGTCTGGGGAAGATAAAACACTGTCCTTCAGGGAAGTTCCTTAAGATTGGAAGTAAACAACTCAAAATAGCTTCAGGAAGACCCTTAAACTGACCAGATTCATTGGGTCCCTCCTTCCCCAAGAGCAGATAGGCAGTAAACCCTGCTAAGCACGCTCTCAGATGAGTAAAACTGGCTAGAAAAAGCAGAGGCTGGGCCACTGGCCTGCAAGAGGCACAGAGCAACTGAGCCACCTGGAGAAGACTTTCTCCAAGCAGTAGGGCCGCCTGCAGGCTGTGCGTTTTGTCCAGGTTTCCAGTCGTTGTGAGATGTTACCCATGCTGTCACGGGCTTTGGTGATGCAGCTTCTCTCTTTTAGACATTTCTGTCCTTTTAAGTAAGTCTTCATGCATATTGCTATAAATAACCCCAGGAAAACTCGCTGTCATCCAGTTGGGCTTTGGTGGTATCTGTACTTTGGTCTAATTGGGGTTCCCCCATCTGGTGTGAATAGACATTTGAGTGTTGGGTCTCCCCTGGAGAAGTCCATAGCACAACACCTGATTCTGTTACTTATGAGCCAGGGCCCCTCAAATGCTCTGGGTCTCAGCTTCCCAATGTAAAATGAGTCTATTAATCGTCTATATCTTGTAGGGGTAGTGTTAAGATTACGAAACAAAAGCTCTAAGAGGCCATTGTTTTGAACTAAACCCTTGCATTGGACCTCAACAAACCATCCTCATAGTCAAACTAAAGTCACTTTGTGATGAAAGCTAAGTCATCAAAGGGAAACTAGGTTGCCAACTGACCTCCAAAGAAACCCAAAGAGATAACAACCAACAACCCAAAGAAGTCATTAAATTGGCATGATAGTGAAATCCTCATCCCAACCCCCAACTCTCAACCCTACTCCCACTAAATCCTTCATAAAAGCAACTTGATGTTCACAGGTTATTGTTCTATTGTTCTGTCTTAGTCGCCTCTGACAGGCAAAGTAACACACCTTTGTGTTATTTCTGCTTTCCCCAGCCCTCTTCAGTCAGCTCGTCAGAACACCGTGTTCCTATGGAACAGTGTGTTGCTACATTCTAGGATCAGAAATAGAGACAATTAAGTCCTTCAAGCTCTGTTTGCAGCAGTTTTATCTTATGACAGGACTAAATGCATCAGTATTTGTCAGGCGATTGGGAAAGTTCTTACCAAAGTCGAAGTAGGTATTTATGATTTGAAAGGGTGATTTCATTTTCATTCCACAGTGTCAACTCAGCCACCACGGTAGAAATCTTTCTGGGACTTCCTCAGACTAATTCGAGGCCTTGCTCTACTGCCCAATTGAGAACCGCTTTAAGTAGATTTGCGAGGGACTGCGTGAAGCCACGTGGGGTTGGGCAGTTCCAGAAGAGCAATGGCCTTCCAAAACTGTTCCAAAATTCCAAATAAATGCCAGTGGGTCCAGTGAGATTCCAGCATTGCTGGCACACTGCCATCGCTCACTGTCAATGTCTCACGCTGTCCGGCGGTCTGTTTCGCCTGTCGTGGGGCTGGGTTTCAGGCTGTGGGGGTCTTATCTGGTGACCCCCTTTATTGTTTCTCTCTGTCACCACTCTAGCTGATCTTCGTGAACTTTCCGGATGTCATTTCTGTGTGAGGCCATGCAGGGCAGTACCGGCGGGCAGTAACGGATGTGAAATGCTCTGCCCTGAGCCCGCCCACCTTGGCAAACCAACAGCCTTGGGCTAGTAGCATGCCACGGCATTTGGGAAGGGCTGGGAGTGGGAAAGGGAAGCAGGTCCCAATGTGGTGAGCCTCTTTCCCCAAATTCAAATGTGACCGCTTTAATTTCACAGATTGGCTAAATTCATACTGGCGTATGACTAACTGTGAGTAAAAGATGCTTGCCTTGTGCACCAGCACCAGTTTTCTCTCCCAGAGACTTAATAAATGAGGAGCTTTCCTTTGAGTGATATCGGAGCAACCTATCTGCCTCAAGGAGTTCAGTCAATGGAGGGAGATGTGTGTGAAGAAAAGAGCCATAGAATCACCTCCTAAGCCCTGGAAGGGGCTTCCAGGGAGGATAAAAACATAAGGGGTCAGGGGAAGGCTTCTGGGTAGATGCAGCAGAGCAAGCAGAGGTTTCTGGAAGCCTGGTGGATCTACCAAACATCTGTGTCCAGGCTGAAGGCAAACTTTACAGTTTTATCAATCTCACAATGCCCACTGAAGTCCGAGGAACCAAAGGCCTGGAGCCACAGGAAATGAGAAAGCTGTCTATGCAAGGTTCTTAGTCCAACCCCAGATGATGGTGCTCCAGAGACACCCACGCGGGGTTTCTCACAGACCTGAACAAGGGCAGGAGCCAAGTTCACATAAGATGCCCTTCTTGTTTTGTGAATTCTCCTGAGGTTGCCTCCTCGTCCAGCTGCTTTCATTAGGCAGTGGCACTGGCTGTGGCTAGCTCCCACCCACACACTACTATCAGCCACCCTCTGAGTCCCCACTATTTACCAGACTCCCCCATGACAGCCCCTCGGTGCCTCCATCCCTGCACTATGATAGTGCTCAGAGCTTGGCTGTCCCCAAAGCCTCCAGACAAAGAGTAAAGCAGGCATAGTTTCCTTCCCAAGGCCTGTCTTCCCCTTCCTTACCCAGTGTGGAGCAGGGGGTGGGAGGGCACCTAAGGACAGAAATCTGACCATTGTTTGTTGGATCCTTCAATGCCCAGTGGATGTGGATGGAGGGTGGACTGGTACTCTTGTATCAGAAGAAATAAAGATGGTGATATAAATTCTCTACTTGAGAAACACATGGAAAGCACTGGGTGGAGAATAGCGTCTCCCCTTCCCAAGAAAAGACCTCCTTCCTGAAACAGGGCAGATGCAGGGCTGCAGCTCAGAGGAGAACAATGAGCGCCGCTTTTCCAGGGACATACAAGAGCTTTTGTGATGACTTTCGGTCCTTTCCATGCGCAGTGTACTCGATAGGACACCGCCCAAAGGAGATCAGGAGTCCAGGTCCAGAAATCCTATCACATGAGTTGACTATGTTTTTTTTTATTCTTCTCCCACCCAGTATGATTGAAGCTGAAACATTCCAAAACTCGCTTTCCAAAGCCTATGTTTCTGCAAAGGCAAAAGGTGGTTTGCTTTCAAATCCACTGTAGAGATTTCAGTTTTAAAAAAATCATAAAAATAAAATTAAAAAGTAAAATAAAATAAAAACCAAACGCTGCTGGCACCTAATCTGACTACAAATTGAAAGCTATACTGATGTTTACATGGCTTGGGGTTTTTATTAGGAAAAAGTTGCCTGGCATTAATAATATGATGTTTCGAGGGAATAAAATCCCAGCTCTCCATCTTTCCATACTTTTGGGAAATGAGACCCCATCCAGGCTCTGAACGCTTACAGGCTCAGTCTAAGAGAAGGCGCTTGATGCAGGACCCAAACGAGAAGCACAGCAGCCATAGCAGTGATGGCGTGGCATTGGGAATTCACAGATGTAAGATCTAGCTGGTGTCCCACCAGCTTCCATACCCAGAGCCACCAATCCCACTGTATAAGTGAGAAAAGCGAGGCTCAGGTGGCTTAAGTTCCTGCCGAGGGGGAATACGCAGGCAGTCAAAGAAGGAAATGAGAATTTGCATCTGAGTTTGTCTTCATTCACTTCCAGATGACGGCACAAAGAACTCTGCGGAGCCAATTGTCAAAGGCATCAGAGATGAACATCCCAAGTTTTACTGAACTATAAATGCCAGGTGAACAGTCCGGCACATGGTGTTTTTGAAAGGTATAAGCAGATTCTCGTCCTCACAAGCACCCTGAAAAAAAAAATGAGTGCCGCACACCACACCCCAGTGTCTGCGTTCGGTGCGCTGGCACCCAGTTGGCGAGAATCGGGCAAGGGGCTGGAGGTTAAAATACACAAAACACACACAGACAGAGAGACAGCAACACGGGTCATCCTTGAATTCCCCAAGAATGCCCCCTTTATTGTGTTCAGGGGCAGATTATATAGAGATAGCCACGCCCCAGCCAAACTCACCAGAAACCACTCTCCTGCCATCAGGAACTCCTGAAGGTCTCCTGCTCAGAGCAGCTGCAGGCACTCAGATCAGGGATTACAAGAAATTCAGGATCGGGGGTCTCACTGCTCCCAACAAATGAGTATTTCTCAACTGTAGTAAAAAGTCTCTCATCCCTAGAAATGAGTCCTTGCCTTTTCCATAACAGTAATTTAACAGTGAGCTCGAGCCTGGAGAGGTGACTCTGTGGTTAAAAACACTTGCTGCTCTTTCAGAGGATTCGTGTTTGGCTCTCAGCGCCCACACTGGGCAACTCACAACAGCCTGCTTATAACTGCAGCTCCCGGAGATCTGACACTCTCTTTTGTCTCTGTGGGCATACATATGGATGTGTATACACACACACACACACACACACACACACACATACACACACACATACACACACACACACACACAGAGAGACAGAGACAGAGACAGAGACAGAGACAGGGCAAGAGAGAGAAAGACACAAATAAAAAGAAAATCTTAAAAATGTGAAGTGGTTAATGTTTGTTAAAATATTTGAGGAATAATTCCCTTTCCTGTGCTCAGAGTCGTGATGGGACCTTATAATTCTGCGACTGCTATAGCAAATATCCTAGATGGGCCCCAAAGGCAGTGCTCCCCTCTGCAAGTTTCTCAGGGAGATCCTTGAGGAAGGCTGGGAAGTCAGAAAGACTGGTTCGTGGTGTCACATAGATGCCTTACACACCTGTGTAAATTTAGATATTTCGAACTGCTTTTTACTAGGGTCACCTCTCAGCAGCCCCAAAGCCAAAGCCTGGCATCTACACATCTCAAAGGAGTGGGTCTGAGGGATAGAGAAAAAGAAAGCAGGCCAATATGGGAAGATTGGAACCATACCAAAGAAGTTTCCAGAAACAGGAAGTGCTAGACATGATGGCAAGCCTGCCGATCATGGAAGTGGAGAGAAAGGGAGAGATGGGCAAGAAAGGAACCCAGGCCTGTTGTGAAGGAGGCCTGCGCTTGTGTGGGACTTTGCCTGCTTATCTCAGAGGTCCTGGAAAACTGTCTCGGTCTCTGCCCAGAAGACTTGACTTTATAGTCTAAAAAGGAAAGAAAAAGTCCACAGTGGAAGGCAGAAACCATAGCAATGGTTCTCGCCCCTGGTCCTGTGATGCTAACCTTATGTACATAGCCCTAAAAAGGCCATTCTTGGACTCCATGCCTACATGAGCAGAAGCCACTGTCTGCAGGAAGAACCAGCAAGGCTTGGGTACTCGGGTCCTCATTGTACTCAGGGAGGATTTAGCCCAACCTCCCAGATCCCACAGGCCCTGGGCAAAAGCAGGCCTATGCCATGCTATGCTATGCCTGTGCTCTCCAATTTCATCATTTCTGGCTCAAAGCAGGCCTGCAATTTTCATTTCTTTATGGGCTTAAGTAATCTATTGCAAATGGCACCGGCAGGCTGTAATGCATCCTCCTTGAGGAAACAGTTCTTTCTCTTGTGAAGGTTTCTGTTGAAGACTTGCGGGGCCAAGGCTGGGTAACTGTTTTACATTAGCTATAATGGTGTTTACATTGGATGTACTGATGTTTAAATCGCTGGCCATATTTGTTATTAGTAGGGAGGCAGTGGCATTGTTTAGCCCAAGCATCTGGGTGGGTAGAGGGGGCTCCTATTAGTATTGATAATATTTTACAAGGGACCTTGCAGGCACGTTTATAATAAAACGGTGCTGTTTATCTCACCAGGATTATGTTGGAGTAACTTTAATTGTATTCATATTAAACATATCAGTGTTAGAACTGATGTAATGTGTTTAGCATTAATATGAAGGTTGCTAAGTTGGGGGCTTTTGAGGTAGAATTAAAGTGGGAAGACAATAGGACATATGGAAAGCATTTGGGGGGGTCTGTTCTTGTCTAACAAGAGGGATTAGTGCTCTTGCTGAGGTACACTCTAAGACGAACAGTGAGCTATAGTGCTACCATCTGCTCGGCTTACGACGCGATTCTCTTGGCTGGCTTGGGTGCGCTCTCCCTTCCCTGTGTTCTCCCAAGCTCCACCAAAGCCCAAATGTCAGGGATACTTCAGATGCTTTGCAGCTGCTGTCGCACCCAGAGACGTTTCAAAATGGATTTTGTAATGGCTTATAAAAGTCCCACATTGTGCGCGAGCGGTTATTGAGTGTGATATAGTGTGCGCAAGAATGTTCCAAATTCCCTCCGCGCTGTATCCATCAATCTGGCTCTATTAGGGTTGGCAGGATAATGGCTGGAGTGAGGCTCTGGACTTTATCTGCAGCTGAAAGAAGCATCCTAATTATCTGCTCATCAGAGCAGCCCTACTCCTGGCTCGAGGAGATCGCTGCCAGTTCAGCCCCAGAAATTCCAAATCCTCCCAGTCACCCGCCAGGCACACAGAGGCAGAATGTAAGATTGTGTCCAGCCCAGCTGGGGAACATAGTCCTAGTAAATCCTGGAAATCAATCTGACTGCCCAGCTGGAAACATTGCTCCAATTTTAACCCATGGAAGTTTGGTTTTCTGGGGCTTACCTCCTGGGGCAGTTAAGTTCCCACTGGGCCCAGAAGATTCCCTGAGGCTACATGGCAGAGACTGAGACCCTGTTGGACATACTAAAGCCCCAGCTTTGGGCCACATGGGAGTAATACCTGTGCCTCCCTAATGCTCCTGAGATGTTTGACAACACTTGGAAGAGTGGCTGTACTATGCCGTGCATTCATTAGTGACCAGGGCAGGGTTAGAGTTCTGGAGGAAATACACGCCTTGCCTGATGGAAACATGCCTACTCTTTCACAGATGATGCAAGGAATATTTATAAAGACATTTTTTCTTTACAAAACACTTGTCATTATTATCAAAGGCTTAGTATTAATATCATAATTACTTTCTTCCTGTTTTTATAAATGAAGAAGAGAGGACAAAGAAAGATGAGGTGATTTTCCCATTGGGTCATGGATGACTCCTTGAACATAGCTGCCACTTAGGTCAGAAGAGAGAGGGTCCTACATCCGCTATTTTCCTTGTTGATGTAGATACTCACTAAGAGCAACTTAAGAGAGGCTTCAGGGGATCGTGTCTGTCGTGGTCTGAAAGGGATGCTGTAGGAGTGTGATGGAGGAGAGATGAACACTGGGCCCATCTGTCTTTCTTCTTTTTGCCTTTTTATTCACTTAGGCTGGGACTCTTATCTACAAGATGGTGCTTCCCACATTTAGGATAGGTCTTTCTTCAATAAAACAGCTCTGGAAATGCTCAGAGACACCCAGAAATGTGTTTTCTAGCGGCTGGAGAGATGGCTCCGTGGTTTAGAGCACTTGCTGCTCCTCCAGAGGACCTAGTTCCAGTTCCCAGCACCCATGTGGCAGCTTGCAACCATCCATGATGCCAACTCCAGGGAATCCAAAGACCTCTTCTGGTCTCTGCCAGCACCAGGTGTGAATAGTGGTGACCATGCATGTACCCAGAAAAATGTTCACACATGTAACATAAAAATTAATGAATACTTTTAAAAGAAATATGATTTCTAGGTGATTTCAAATCTAGCCAGTGAAGATTAAACATCATCTATCTCCATTCTACTGTAGTTAACAACTGGTTGGGAGTAGATTATAAAGGACTAGAGAGATTATAAAGGATTAGATAGATTATAAAGGACTAAAGAAATTATAAAGGACTAGAGAGATTACAAAGGACTAGAGAGATGATGAAGGTCTATAGCTCCTTCTTTAAGCCCTCAAACTGCTTTCCTTCCAGAAAGTGTTAGGGGTAGACAAGCATGTGAAAGACATGAGGTAGAGCATGTGTAACTATAATGTGAAGTGCAGCGAATTTAGGAGCCATGAGACACAAATGTGGCAGGATTGAGAAACGGACACCACAAAGGTCAATTGCAAAGCCTGGAAAAGCCTCAGAGATGAGGTTGGATGTGAGCTGTACTTGGGAAGTCAACAAGATTTTGCTCATGCGAGGGAGACATGCATGCCTCCGCCAGGAACAACAGGGTTAGCAGTGCAATGGTGCAGCTCTTGCTTGGGAAGTAAGAGGGACATATGAGGAAGTGGGTTGTTTTCTAGAGATTTCTATAGTGGATATAGAAAGGGAGGAGGTGACAGATCCCTCTAGAGTTGACGGATGGCAGATTAAGGCAATCTGAGGTTACACTTTAACTTTTAAGATGTAGGGAGCTTAAGGAATGGCTGGGTGGCCTTCTAGTTAAATGTGTGTTGTGCAAGCCTGAGAACCTTAATTCAGAGTCCCCAAAGAAGCCAGATGTAGCAGCATGTGTCTGTAACCCCAGTGCTAGGGATGGGGTAGACAGAGACAGAAGGATCCCTTGGGTTCACTGGCCAGCCAGCCTAACTAACAAACAGCCAGTCCTGTGTTCAGTGGGAGAGCCCATATCAAAAACATAAATAGGCAAATTGTCCTCTGATCTCCATGTGAACATTGCAGTGCATATACACCCATGTACCCCCCCCCACACACATACACGAAAAAAACCCATAAAAAAGTAATTTAAACAAAAAATGAGGGAAGTGATAGAAGAAAGACACCAAACACATCAACATCTGGTCTCCACATGCACTGGGACGCACTGCACGTGAGTGCATGCATACACAGAGAGCGGGAGAGAGAAAATGATAACGCACATGAACCTCATGATCAGAGCCACGTTTTCCGAAGATTAAACTGACACATTGACAGAAGTAGATGGGGAGCGTAACTCGGGCCAAGGTAAGAAGGGCCTGATGAGATCGACAGTAGTGAAGGGGGCAGAAAACATGCATCAGAACGATTAGAAAATAGAGCTGGCACCCCATAGGCCTGTTTGCACCTTCTGTCCCTTGGAGTCTGGGAGGGGCAGTGGCAGCAGCTCAGAGAGACGGAAGGAGCAGCCAATTGCCAGCACAATCTGGCCCCAGCTCTGTTCCCACGCTGACTGGAGGGCGGTGTCCTCGTGGCTCCTGTTGGATCTATGCTTTGGAGCATATCTTGGTCACTGGGTCTTCCTCAGCCATACACGACAGATGGATGGCTGAAACAACTCGCGTTGATCTTCTCGTGAGGTTAGAAAATATAGTCAGGGATCGTTTCTTTGGAGATCGCTCTACATGGTTTGCAGATGGTCATAGGTACGGTCTGAACATTTGCATACTTCCATACTCCATAGACTGGAGGCCTTGCTCCCAAAGAGATGGTGTGTGGAGGTCCAGACTGAGAAGTAACCTGCTTGTGAGTGTGGAGTCTTCCTAGACGATGTGTGCCTTTACACGTGCCAGGGTCCTCCCCTCTTCCGCATACACGAAGACAGGCTCAAGTGTGCTAGGAACCAAAGCTCTGTCCCCCACTAGACACTGAATCTTCTGGTGTCTGTCTTGTACCTCTAGGCCCAGAGCTGGGTGAAGAAAGTTTCCTTTGTTTGTAAGTTACTCCGTTTAGGGCACTTTGTCAAAGGAGACGAAGCAGACATAAGCAAGCCGTCTTCTCCCTATAGCTTCATGAGGTCTTTCTCCTGGACTTGTCTGTGTCTGGATTTCCTCTTCTCCTAAGGATGGCTTAAAGAACTCCTTTTATCCGAATGCTAAAGAGCTGGCTTTCAATGTCTGAATTTGGGAGAGGAATCAGCCTGTAACTGTTTCCTCCTAAATGGCTGGTTTAGTGTAAACCCCACCCCCCAGTTAGAGGAAACTAAGGCAATGGCCAAAGCGCTAGTGTCCCAAAGGAGGCCTCAGCTTCTAGGTAACACAGGCAATAGAGGCCAGAGGGTGGATTCTTGAACCATGATCCCTGGAGTCATACTGATATCAAATAGTCTAAGAAGGGGCCAGTGAGATCGTCTAGCAGGCAGAAGCTCCTTCCGTACCTCACAAACAAGGCTGGCAACTTGAGTTCGATCTCCAGTGGCTTCCCCAGGAACCAGAAATAAAGAAATCAGATGCAGTGATATGTATCTGTAACCCTGCAAGACATGGCAGGAGAGACAGGATGATTGGCCTGGATGCTCCAGGGGCCAGCTCACCTGGACTATGCAGCATGGTAGAAACAAGATAGACGATGTCTCAGCAACAGCGTGGAAAGACAGCGTGAACATCTAGAAATTGTTTTCTGCTCTCCATACTTGTGGCCACACATGTACATGCCAGCACACACACGCATGCATACACACACACACACACACACACACACACACACAAAATGCCTGCTCTGACAAAATATTTGATAAGGGCAGAATAAGGAAGGAAAGAGTTTATTTTGGCTCACAGTTTGCGGGGATAGTCGGTCATGGCAGGGGAAACATGAGAGTGGCGGTGTGGGGTGGCTAGTCACGTGGTTTCTGTAGTTAATAAGGAGCAGAGATGCAAGCTGGTGCTCGGCTCCCTTTCTCCATTCCCCTTTCATTCAGTCTGAGGCCCCAGCCCACAGCCTGCTGCCACTCATACCGAGGGTGGATGTTTCCTTCTCCAGGTAATGTCTGGGGCCCTGCAAACACATATGCAGAGGTGTGGCTCCTAGACAGTTCTAAACCTAGTCAGCTTGACAATGAGGACAAGCCATCACCAGTCTACCCCTTGTCAGTCTGTCACCTAAAGACACCATGTTATATCAACTTCCACTCAGTGGCCAATGCGCCAACCTTCCTACATCTGACTGTCAAACACAGACAACTCATTTTCCCAAAACTTGATGCCCTCGCCCCTTCTGCCAGCCATGTTTGTCCTCCCCTGAGCTGACTGAGCACTGTTTTCTTCCTTACATTCTCAGAATATGTTTCTCCACCTCCATATTTAATTCATCTTTATGAGGTGGGAGGTGAGAGCTGGCAGGATCCTAATTTGTGACACCTTCCAGCAGAACCCCTTAAACACTCATTCAATCTTTATTTAGGGAGGTGGTATGAAAATGATTTTCTCTTCATATCAATTATTTTCAGGAAGGTTCTTATAATCCCACGGCCAAAGACTACTCCGTGCTCATAAAATATGGATAAAAGGGGGAAAACAGATATTTCCTATTTTTCTGTAGTTCTGGAACTGAGTATTCAGTTGTGTTTGGTGATTCTTCTGAAGCCAATAAACTACTTAGAAGGATTACTATGGCTTTTCAATTTAGATAAGAAAATGAATCACCAAAGGACAGAATGTTACATCCGCACTCTGATTTTGGGCTCAGCTTCCCACGCCTGCTGAGCACGTCCCTCTAAACTATGCAGCTGAAGCAGGCAATTGCTGGCAAGGCTTTTTTTTTTTTCTACTTCCACCCAAAGGCATTTTGTACTTGGGTGCGAGGTCCAGTCTACATTTTTGCCAATTATATGGAGTGTTAGATCAGGGTTTCTACATAGATCTGTTTGTATTTCCAGTTCATTCTCAGAAAGTTTGGCTCGTGGAATGGTGCCAAAAAGGTGGCCCAGGTGGCCTTCACTCTGATCCATCTGCCGTCCATGCTATTCTTCCCATCACAAGTGTTCCTGGAGGTAGACATTATAACCATTTCCTCTCATCAGAAGAGTTGTTGCCTACAGAAATCAAGGAAGAGAGATTCTGAAGTTAAAGAAATCACCAACCAATGCAGGTCCACTGGAGAATCCAAGGAAGACTAGGTGATGTAGGGCAAAGAGAGGCCATTGTTTGGGAGAGTGACAGTTATGTGCGAAAGTAAAGATGAATCTGGAAATCTCATTGGGGGCAGGCAATGAAAGAAGTTGGAGGAAAGGCAGGGCCTCGAGAGGATTTTGTTTAAACTTTATTTTTATTTTATTGTCTTGGTTTCCTTCCTGTCCTCAAGTCTCACATAGAATCTCAATTTAGAAAGAGGCTTACCATATGTATTAGTCTGGATTTCTCTAGAATAACAGAACTTAAAAGATCAGTCTCTCTCCCTCTCCTTTTCTTTCTTCCCCTCCTCCCCCTCCCCCACCTCTCTCGCCTATATATTATAGGATGTATTGGAATGACTTACAGAATGCAGTCCAGCTAATCCAACAATGGTTGGCTGTGAATGGAAAGTTCATGAATCCAGCTGATGCTCAGTCCACAAGGCTGGGTATCTCAGCTGGTCTTCTGTGTATGCTGGAATCCCAAACAAGGAGGTTCTAATGCTATTGAAGAAACGGATGTGCTAGCAAGGTGGGGACAAGCAGGCAAAGAGCTAAAGCTTCTTTCTTCTCCGTCCTTATATAGACTCCCAGCAGAAGGTCTGACCCAGACTAAAGGTGTGTCTTTTTTCCTCCTCGAGATAGAAATTAAAGGTGTGTGTCTTCCTGTCTTGAGATCTGCAGCAAAGGTGTGTATCTTCCTACCTCAAAGATCCAGACTAGAAGTGGATTCACCCACTTCAAACCAAGCAAAAAAAAAAAAAAAAAATCTTTCATAGGTGTGCCCGCCAATTCTGGATTGCAATTCATTACAGATGTAGTCAAGTTGGCAACCATTAGTAGCCATCACAAGTCTACTCCTTATCAACATGACACATAATTATATATCCTTATGTCATAATTAACTTCCAACTGAAAACAATAACCAGGTCATAATAACGTCTAAACATAATACAACTATCCTGCATACAATCGCAAATTCATTATACATTTAACCAGGTCATGATTATGCTTAACATGATATAAATATCACTAGTAGAACCACAAATGTATTATAAACTTAGAATAGGTAGCAATGTCACTTGAGGGATATTGATTTATTATCTCAAATTTAAATATAACCATTGGTATTCTCTTAATTGATGTTACAACACTTAAGAAATTGAAAGAAAACACAAATATCTACACAAAGACACTTTTAATATGATGGAGGCACTCATGTTAACTATAACCCTCACTTTTGCAACTGGCCATGTGGTCTTAGCTGGTGTTTGTAACTACCTGCTTCTACTACCCATTCTGTATTTCCTCCACCCTCGGCAAGAACCCCAGCAGGGCTTGGCTCTTTTCTTGGAGGAGTGACCTATACTTTCATTCCTGATGAATCTGTGCTCTTTATCATTCTGACTGAATCAGACTGTTGTAGTTTGACTACAATTACAGGACGGGGTGGCACCAAGACCCCCTAAAGGATCTTCTGCATTCCAGACAAAACCTTTCTTACCTCCACTGTGGAGAGAAAAATCCAATTTCCCCACGGTAATTTGGATCAATCATCCCTCCTAACACTGTTAGTATGTTTTAAATAAACAGGAACGACAGCCTGTTTCATTTTCCCTTAAAACATTAAATGATAAACCATCCATTTTTATGCTAATTTCAAATCTAATAGCTTGCCATAGATACAATAAACTGGGAAGTTGAAAGTGGGCAAGAGACAGAAGTGGACAGATTCCTAAGTTCTTAATGGACTATTCTTCCAAACTCTGAGAGACATGTTGGTGATTCAGACATTGCCTACGTTCCATAATTCCAGACACTCGGATACAAAATATTGTTTTATTTTTCTTTGGAAAGCTGACCAGATGTTTTCAAATATCCAGATGTTCTCCCTGATATAACCCAAACAACTCTATGTCTTGCCCGTGTTTTATTAAGATATATGATATCAGGAAAACAGATCTCAAACTTAGTTGTAAATTTAATAAAGATGGAGACGAGGACAAGAGCTTTAACTAACTAATAGTACGCTAGTACTGACTAGTTTATGTCTGCTTGACGTAAACTAGAGTTATCTAAGAGGAGGGAGCCTCAATTGAAAAAATACGTCCAAGAGACTGGGCTGTATGCAAGCCTATAGAGCATTTTCTTCATTAGTGATTGACGGGAGAGGCCCAGCTCACTTTTGGTGGTGCCGGCCCTAGGTTGGCAGTCCTGGGTTCTATAAGAAGCTGACTGAGCAAGCAATGAAGAGCACGCCAGTAAGCAGCACTCCACCATGGCTTCTGCATCAGCTTCTGCCTCTAGGTTCCGATTGTGCTTGAGTTCCTCTCCTGACTTCCATTGATGATGAACTGTAATGTAGAAGCTCAAACCAAATTAACCCTTTCCTCCCCAAGTTGCTGTGGTCATGGTGTTTCATCACAGTGATAGTAACCCTAAGACAAATACAAATCATGACTGAGAGATAAGCAGCCAAAAAAGAAAGCAGAAGACATACTTCACACGGGTGAGGGGGTCAAAATTGCAACCATTCCAGAGAGGTTCTTTGTCAGCATGCTTTTGTCGATTGCCTTGTGATACTCTGAAGTGGTCATTCCACCCCAGAGTTCCCATCCTTGTTGGCTGTAGTGGACAACCTGCAACCCCTTGCAAAACATGCCAATCAATTAAAAACTCTGAGCCAAAGGATTATTATTCTTAATATTGTGTCACAGTTTGTTTTCCTCTGCCTAAAACACTTCCCCTCAAAAAAAAAAAAAAAAAAATCCTACCCAGCCCAATGTTTGAGTTAGTTTCTCAGATGCCACAACTAGAAGTATTCATTTGCTATCTTCTCTCCACATTCTCAGTGGATTTTTCTAGGGAGCTGACTTATGTTGCTGCCCATTGAAAGCAGCCACATAGACTCAAAATTTGTCCAACAACCTCGGTTTCTTCTTTGAAGGTCTTGGTGATTGCAGCAATTTTGCAGCAACTTTTTTTGTGCTTGTCTTTTTGCCTCCCACAAATAGGAAACACTAGAAAGGTGTAGTGGATAGGTTTTTGTTGTCAGCTTGACACAATCTTTAGTCCTCTGGGAAGATGCATCTCTACTGAAGAATTACCTCCGTCAGGTAAACTATGGCCAAGTCTTTGAAGAAGTGCCTTGGCTGATGATTGGCATGGGAGGACCCATCCCACTACGGGTAGCACCATCCCTAGGCAGGTGGATATGGGCTGTACAAGAAAGCTAGCTGAGCATGAGCCAGAGAGAACGTTAGTGGAGCTGCAGTCCTCCATGGTTTCTGCTTCCGGTCCTACTTGAGTTCCCTTGGTGACAGATTGTGACCTGGAAGAATGAGCTGAAATGAACCCTTTGCTCCACAAATTGAATAGTTGGATTTGTCCAGAGTGTTTCATTGCAGCTGCGGCAAGATAACAAACACAAAAGGCAAAATCCAATCTATTACACACACACACACACACATGCACACACACACACACATGCGCACACATATATACCCCCTAATGAAGACATGCTGATAAAGTTATCACACATGCACATGCACAATGAAGACATGACCACAAAATTATCAGAAATGGATTGATTGATGCTTTTATAAGTTTCATTAATATAAGCTTGATTTACATGGCTGTGATAAACACGATGACCAAAAAGCAACTTGGGGAAAAAAGAATTCGGCCACCAGGCTTGAGTCCACCATAGCGGAAAAGCCAGGGCGGGAACTCAAGCAGCCACATGGAGGCAAGAACTGAAGAAGAGGCCATGGAGGAAGGCCGCTTATTCTCCATGACCTACTTAGCCAGTTTATGGCTTTATACAGCACAGGACCACCTGCCCAGTGGTGGTGGCACTTCCCAGAGCGGGCTGAGCCTTCCCATATCAATTATAAAGCAAAAATATGCCTCAAAGAAAAATGCCTCAAAGATCTGATAGAGGCAATTCTTCACCTAAGGCTCTCTCTTCCAAGATGAGTCCAGTTGTGCCAAGCTGACAAAAAACAAAAAAAAAAAACAAAAAGAAAACCACTCAATAACAAAACAAACACCAATATCAAGCATATCCATATCCAGCTTTCAGGGTGGGGAGGACTTTTTGGTGATGCATGCAACTCCCTGTAAGTTACATGTGTACCTGAAGGTAACCTTCCCTCACAGTCCTCCCTAGGAGCAACCGGTAAACCCACTGAGATCTCTGAAATGCCAGCAGTGTCAAGAGTGGAGAGAATGGAATTGAGCACGAAGTTTGTTCCAGAGCCCAGCAGGAGATGTCACTGATGGAAAGCCAGTGGCAACTTGACCTTAAGGAGTCAGTCTTTTGCCTCCACAAGTAAGAAATATGTTTTCAACAGAACTCTCAGCTCTGACACCTTCAGGGACCAGAAAACCAGCACTACAGAGTATGTATTCTGGCCAAATAAGAAAAGGATTGATTTCTAGACTGAGGACTAGTTTATAAGTACTCATTAGTTCATTTATTTATTTACTTTTAGTTAGTTAGTTAAATACAATATAGCTCTTGTGACTTTCTATTTCTGGAAAATTTCCCCAGGAGCACAAATTAATCTTTTTTAACCAAACATTCACTAGATGTTGGTCATTTCATTGCATGTCCCCTTTCCCTGGAAATTCTAGTATTTTATGATGTTAATGGGGGTATCAATTCATGAAAATCATCCTAAGTCTCAGTTTTGATGTCCACACCCCTTTCCTGAGTTCTCTGTGTAGAACAGAACAGCACCCCACTTTTCTAGGGAATTGTTTCTGTCTAGCTCCAGTGGCGAGATTTGGGTGGGATGCCGGCTCTCAGTTTGCTCATTACCAAGAGACTCCCAGTGGGGTCTCACTAGAGTGAGACGAACAGATTCCTGAAGAGTCTTTGCCCTCCACTTGTCACGAGAAGGACGGGACAGTGATGGAAGGCCCAGAATCCAGACAAAACTGCCCTTCCCAGCCTGGCATGCGAGGCTGCCCAGATAATATTTAGTGAATGGAAAGAATGCCTTAGCCAGCCGAGGTACCCAGGGAAGAGGAGCGCCTCAGGTAGGCCTTCTGGACTGGTGTAGGAATGTTAGTCAGCCTGTGAGGATGAGTCACTGGGGACTTGAACTTGGGATTCTTCCGTTGTGTTCTGGATCGCATTAGGATTCTTCCTTCAGCCTGATGAAGGCTGAGTCTCTCACTGGGAGTCAAGTGTCTCCAGCTGTCAGGAAAAAACTGCTCCGTCAAGGAACCCGGCCGCACTTGACTTCTAATGGGTCCCACTTTGAAGCAAGTCCACTCAGGATTTCTGTGGTTGCTTTAAGCTTTAAGGTTTGCTGGAGGAGGAGCCCTTCTAACCCCTCTCCTTTTATCTTTTCTCTGTTTCCCCTTTCTCCTTTGCTTCCTTGACCATACAATGGCGGGTTATACCAAACCCACAAATTCCAAGCTATATGTAGCATGGAGTGGCTGTTTGTCCCCAAAATACCACGTCGCTGACTACAGCAAACACTAATTACAAGCTTTATCTAATCACTGTTGTGTGACCGGTCATTTCTGGTTTCCAAAAATGACAATGAGTGGCGTGCTTCTGCAGCTGGTGGGGTTTCAGATCTCAAGTACACACAGATGTGCCTGGAACCGAGCACCCCAAGTGACCAGCTCAGAACGGGAAATGGGACCGAGAAGAGAGGAAGCACAGAGAGACGGGTTTTGCTGCTCAAGGGTTGACAAACAAACGGTTTTTCGAGTCATCGGGTTGAATAGACACGAGCCAGAAAATGTCAACCGGCATCCAGCTCCCAGGCATGCACTTGGCTCATGCAGATGGCGACACCAGAGTTGTCATTGAATGACCACACCAGAGACCGGAGGAAATGAAGCTTGTTTCAAATTTGCTGACTAGTTTAGGGTTTACGTTTATTTGTTTCTTTCCCACCAACCCCTCCTTTCTTTCCATCCAAAGTAGAAGGTAATGGCATCAAAGAAGCTGTGCTGAGAATGAGGTCCGGTACCTTTGTGAGCTCACAGCTGTGACTCTGATTGAGTTGGCCCGCTCTTCTGCATGATCTTGTGAATAAAGCGTGGCCGCTACTAACACCCGCCTCCCCGGCTGATGAGAAGCAAAGATGGAGATACGTAAGAAAGTACCAGCCATAAGTCTGACACCAAGTGGCCTGGGAAAGGGATCTGTGGAATGTAACCACCCAGCTGGTGTGGTCTCATCATAACCAGCTTGACGGCTCCTCACGCCCGTGCACACGGGCTGTCAGTTGCTAGAACCGGCGGAAAAGAGCCCCCGTGATGAACTTGGCCTGTGATCAGAGTGTCAAACACTGCCACTCAAAATAAACTAGTGTTCCGCAGAGGTTCCAGGGCACATGTGCGCTCCTGGAAGCAACTCTGCTGCGGGGTTTAAATAGCCCCGAGATGGGCTTGGAGATGCTGTGTCAAAACATGGAAGCACTTAGGAAAACAAGGCCCCTTAAAATCCTGCGTTCCTCCCCACCGAGATCTCCTTCCCACAATGGTCTTTTGTATAGAGCAGTTGAGTCCTCATTCTTGCCTGTGGCATGGCGGGGGGGGGGGGGCTGACTTGCCAGGGCCAGCAGAGGGGAGGAGAGGCACAGGGGATTCTCTGGTGGCTGAGCCCGGTAAGGGTGAAAAAAAAAATGAACGGCCAGAGCTCGAACTGACTTTCACTTCCCGAAACTATAAATAAAGCAGCATTTTTCCTTTTACTCTAATTCCACATTAGTCCCCTCCTGCGAGGGAGTCCTTTAAGAAGGGGAAATGGAGGGAGAGCATCAGCTCTCGCTCAGTTTTCCCACCATGCTGACAGAGCTATCGATGGGCTCCGCAGGCTCCCTTTCAACGCCCCAGTTCTGTAGGAAATGGGCTGCAGTGAGGGCTGGCACCGAGGAACACCATCGTCCTTACCTGCCATCTTCTTGGGGACACACAGGTTAACTTCTCTTTCCTCACAGGATTTTCCTGTCAGGATTTTAGTTGACTCTGTATCCCTGTGGTTTATCTGGTACCACACTGAGAAAGGGGTGTGAGCCCGGAGGCTTAGTCGGTCAATGTCCCAGCCTTCAGAGTAGGCACAGACTGAGAAACAGCGGTAACAATAAAGCATTACACGGGGTTGGGGAGAAGCTCAGTGGGAAAGCTCTTGCTGTTCAAGTACCAGGACTCGAGGCCACATACAAAAGTCACGTGTGGTGGCCTGTGGTAATAATCCCAGAGCAAAGGAGGGAGATTTGGGGAATTTGATGGGACTCACTATCCAGCCAGCCGAGGATACTCAGTGAGCTCCAGGCCAGTGGGGACTGTGGCAAAAGACAAGGTAGACAGCTCCTGGGGAATGACACATGAGACTATGCTCTGAGCTCCATGTTCACAAGCATGTACACGCGTGTGCGCACACCACACACACACACACACACACACACACACAGCGCCCACTATAAGATATTTACACTTAAGAATTTTCAATTCCACATTCATTTCATCCTTAGGGCAATCCTATGCTGTCAATGTTTCCAGCCTCATTTTATCCACAGTGAAACTCAGATTTAGAGATAAAGCATTTCTCTGTTTCCCCTGACTGATATGAACGTCAAGGTCAAATGTGGTCATAAAGAAGTACTCAAATAGTTTAGATTTCTATTTTTGTCATTCCTAAGTCTGCCCCCCCCACTATCTTTATAATTTCTATTTTTATTTGCTATAGTTATAGAATAACTTTGGGTCCTCTTTGGAGGATTATGTATTAGTGAATGACAGCTGGCCAGTACAGTCAAGACGAGAACTCGGATTCCAGGTGTCTTAGCCAGATGTCTTGTCTCATGTTCTCCGGCTCATAAGTGCCCTGTTGGCTTGGAAAATGGACATGTGCTACGGTGACCATGAGACCAAAGGAAACTCCAAACTGAAAACACCATAGCTGCTTGGATTCTGGCTGGGAGGGACCTGAGTGGGAGTCAAGAATCAGAGAATGTGTAACCCTCTAATGTAGCCTGTTGATGAGAGGCCCAGAAACCCAAGGATGAAGTCTTCAAAGAAGCAGAGAAAGAGAAGTTCCTGACTTGAGGTGATGTGTCTCTCTACCATCACTTTGGGAACAGCCAAGGGCTCTAAGACACAAAAGAACAAAAAGAAAAAAAAGACAAAAAATAAAATCATAAAACCAATATATGCCTATATAAATGTCCTTAAGAACCAGGAAAGAAGCAAGGAACACGGAAAAGATTAAGATGAAAAGACAGCATTCTATAGCATAGTGGTGTGTCGTCAGCAAGATTCTATAGCATCATGGTGCATCACCAGCAAGAAACAGCTGTGCAAGCAGAAGGTAGCAAACACATTGTGCAGAATACATTTAGAATTTGAAATAAGTTTAAGGTCAGAGGAAGCTGTAACCATGCATGGGAGAAAACAACAGCAAAATTACAATTCAACGCTTACACTGTGGCAAGCATGTGCTATGTGCTTCACATTCCGTTTAATTAGGGTACCCGCTGAGGTTTGCCTTACTGTGCCTGTGGAGCAAAAGAGAAGTCAAGGTCCGGGTAGTTCAATAACCTGGACAAGCTAGCAGGACCCAGTGACAATCCAATTATAAACACAGCCCTGTCTACCCAGCTACCATTACAAAGACATTATTCCTGCAGTCTGCACCACTGACCCACCTAGTAATGAATGTAAGCTTAAATAGGGGCTAACCCACGTAGCAGGTGATCTCCATTTAGAACCAGAAAGAGTAATCCAAAGCTCACAGGAAGAGGGAGCTCATGAGATCACGTAGGAATAAAGTTTTGGAAAAAAAAATAAGGAATGATGGAAGAACCAGATGTGTTAGGGCATAAATCACATGATCATCATAATAATAACAGCGATAGTGAAAAATGAAAATATTCCGGTAGTAAGAAAATTAATTTGTACAACAGAAAGGAGTGTATAAGGCAAGTTAGCATATTATCAGGAAAGCATCAAGGGCCCAGAGAGAGACTCAGCAATTAAGAGCACTTGATGCTCATACATAGGACCCAGGTTTGGTTCCCAGTGCTTACCACCTGTTGGCTCACAACCATACATAACTCCAGTTCCAGAGGCTTAGTTGCCCTTTTCTTGCCTCTGAAGGCACCAGGCAAGCAAGTGGTGCACAGACATACATGCTGGCAAGTAATCATACATGTAAAATAAAAATAATAAATCATTAAAAAATAATAAATGACTTTTAAGAAAGAAAGCACCAAAATGAACTAGACCAATTAGTGCTTATTTAATTGGCCATTTTATGCAGTTATATAGAAATTTAGAGGTACGTTCATTTGCATTGCTCCTACATGGCATGAAAAAGTAAATTCAAGCTGTTAAAAGTGTGAAACTACTCAAATGAATCATAGAAATAACAGGATTAAAATCAAGTATTGAGTCATACTTGTGGAGAAATTATTCTTGGTAAATAGCAAGTAAATAGTCTAGCCTCCAAAGAAACAAAAGTTCAAACTCACTAACAATTTCTCTTAAATTAAGATTCAAAAAATTAAGAAATTAATTTTCTTCCAAAAAGAAAAAGAAATTAAAGCCACCAAGGTCAACAAAAGATGTTTCCAAAAATATGGCTCAGATAGGATGATTCAATATCAACAGTGCATGATGCATAACCAGCTAGTACAAGAGGACCTACAGAGAAAGGGGAAGAGTTAGTTAGCACAAGGCCAGTCCTACCAAGGAAACAAACACATTCCAATTTCAGGAAATAAAATACACACTCTGTCTATTGGCAATGAACTTTGGATATACTCTTCTAGAAAATAGTATAATTATCTGTGTGATGAACATGTCTAGAGAGCTGAAGTTTAACACACAGTCCACAGGCAGCATGGGATTCCTGATGAACGTGCTGTACACACACACACACACACACACACACACACACAGAGTCCACAGGCAGCATGGGATTCCTGATGAATGTGCTGTACACACACACACACACACACACACACACATACACGCACACAGAGTCCACAGGCAGCATGGGATTCCTGATGAATGGAAAGGTGCTGTACACACACACACACACACACACACACACACACAGTCCACAGGCAGCATGGGATTCCTAATGAATGGGAAGGTGCTGTTCACACACACACAGTCCACAGGCAGCATGAGATTCCTAATAAATGTGCTGTTCACACACACACACACACACACACACACACACACACACACAGAGTCCACAGGCAGCATGGGATTCCTGATGAATGGGAAGGTGCTGTTCATACACACACACACACACACACACACACACACATACACACGATGATGTGTGGTAATAGCTTTGTGAATTTACCTCCTTACATCAGTACTGTTTTGATGATTATATGTATTCCAAGTTATACATCATCAAGTTATACATGTCAGAAAATATAACACATATTTTATTTATATGCAACTATCTTTAACATTACTTGCCTCATCAGACCTGGTAAATCTGTTCCAGAACATAATGCCCATGTACATTGGTGCAAAAAGAATAAACAATTTATACACAGAAACGTGTTCTTTGTAATATTATCTAAATGAGTGATGTAAGAGGAAAAACACATCCAAGGGCCAGCAAGATAGCTTAGCAAGTAAAGCAACTGCTGCCAAGTTGGATGACCTGAGTTCAATCCTGAGTCCTACAAGTTGTCTTGTGACCCTGACATGTGCACATGCACACCTACACAAGTCTACACAGAAAAATAAATAAATGAGTGAGCAATGAATAAATTCATAAAATTTAAAGCATCAGAATAAATGGCCATGAGGAGTGGCATGGTGAAATGACTGTGGAGCCACGCCCAGATGGAGCATTAAGAAGACGCTGTAAGATGATATTACAGTGGGGAGAGGGAGCAGTTTATGGTGTACAAATGGAAGAAAGATGGAAAGGGTCATAGAAAATGAGAATTTTTATAAAGATGAAGGCTCTTCATATTTTGAATTTTCCTCACTGTTGTGAAATCTTGCCTCTAATTTCAAATCTGGTTTAATTAAGGCATTATTGAGAAGCCATGGTGCTCAGCAATGTACATAAAAATGCTTCAGAAGATCTCCCTGGACCTTGCTGCATGGAGATATTGTCCAACCTTTAACTCCCGTGAGAGTATTGCCCCTGGACAGGAAGGTTGGGTAAAGAGGCTCCCCATCCCTTTAGACTATGTGTCTTCTATTCGTTTCTTAGTGCTACTGGAAAGGATGCCACAAACTAAGGGGTTTAAATGATGGAATGTATTTTTTGCGATTCTTTTATTCTTTCACAAGCAAAGATGCTAAAATCAAGATGACACAGCGGAACCACGCACCCTCGGGACTCTAGGCCGACTCCTTCTTTCCCTTCCTAGCTGCTAGCCATGACTGGCAATCTTGGCATCATTTGGATTGCAGGTGTGCCACTGTAGTAGTTGCCTCTGCCATCAAATGATGTTCCCTCTGAGCATCTGCGTGCTATCTCCTTGCCAGGTCACCCATCGTTGGGTTAAGGATCCATTTACTCCAGTTTCGTTTCATCTTAATTAATATATTTATAATGACTCGTTACCAAATAAGATTGCATTTGGAGGTACTGTAAGAACTTCAAAACATGTTTGGAGGAACACTTTTCAGAAGTATCTAAGCCCATGTTCAAATCCCAAATGTCCATTCGGTCTTATTCGTACAAATCTCTTGATCCCCAGAATGCTATAGGCAGAAGGGCGCTAGAAATGAAATGTCACAATGGTAGCTATTTAAGGGTCATCATTTTATTCCCAGCTACAGATACTCCTTGCTATAATTACTTTGGTGAGGATTATGAGTGACTCATTTGAAAACAGTAGGGGGACTGGGGAAATGGATTGGTCAATAAAGTGCTTGCTACACAAGCATTTTCAACTGCATTGTGTTCCCAGAACCCACATAAAAAGCTAAGCATAGCCTTGGGGGTCACAAGAGTGAGAGAACTAAGTCTGCCTCTCATCAGCTACAGCACATGGAAGAGCAGGCCCTGCAACCTGCCTGGGTAGCTTAATAGAACTAAGCCTGTTGTCAGGGTCTCAGGTGAACCAGCCCCGAGGGCAAGAGAACAGGAGAGCCGACACCCACCCTCACCTTGTATGCCCCTACAGCAAATGGGAAAGAGGGCCCTGCACCTTGCCTGGGCAAAACAGTAGAACTGGCCCTGGCGATATGAGTGAGGGGGACCTAGATCTGAGGGCCCGATCTAGGCTGCATTGGGAGAGCAAGCTGAGGCAATGCTGGAGAGCTCACCCAAGCGGTGACGATCAGGGTAAACTAGTGACTAATCCAGCTACCACCCAGGCCCAGAACAAGGGCTATAAGTTGGCCCATCCCAACATCCAGAGAATCTATGAACTGTTGGAGTGGATAAAGGGTACAAACCTTTAGATCCAAAACAACAGGATCTCCATGACAGAGAACAACAACAGGATATCCAAGAGGAGCCCCAGTGAGAGCCCAATGTCAGTGGTTTAGCAGAAACCAGAAGCCTCCAGCCAGGCCAATAACCATGACAATGAACACAAAGATGAACAGGCCAGAGGTTAAAGGTTAAACTGTGTGTTTCAATGGGCCATACTACAGCTTCTATGACAGCTTCTTCTTCTTCTTCTTCTTCTTCTTCTTCTTCTTCTTCTTCTTCTTCTTCTTCTTCTTCTTCTTCTTCTTCTCTTCCTCCTCCTCCTCCTTGATTTTTTTGTTTCTTTTGTTTGATTCTTGATTTTTCTTTTAAATTTTGTTTTGTTTTGTTTCAGGGAACAGTTGCAAGAGCAGAGGGCAGATGCGAGGGGATAAGGAGATGAGTGGAACCAAAATGTATGATGTGAAATCCACAAAGAATCAATAAAAGTTTTTTAAAAAACTGAGCCCTGTGGCCCATACTTGTAATGCCTGTGACAAGAGGGTAGAGGCAGAAGGATCTCTGAAGCTCTCTAACCAGCCAGGCAAGTTGAACTGGCAAGCTCAAGACTCTTTGAGTAATTCTGTCTCAAACAATAAGGTGGAGGATGATCAAGGAAGATGTATGATATTGATCTCTGTCATCCAAGCATGTGTGTACACACATAGATAGGCATGTGCACCAGTGTATACACACACACAAACACACACACACACACACATACATGAGAAATTTTGAAAGATCTTGTTAAGTTGTGGGTGAAGAGCTACTGAGTTCTGAAGTGTTCTGTGAGCCTCTTGATGGCAATCCTCGTCACCACTTAAATACCATGAGTATGGCATTCAGTAAAGTTTTAAAAGCATCCGTGACTGATCTCTGTCATCCTCAACTTTGTGTGCACTTCAGGGGACAAAGGACAACATGGCAGCGTCACAATGTGATCTAGCATCTTTAGGAGAAAAACAAGGGGCATTCCCATACTGGGGATGCCCGAAGGTGTCCAGCAGGAATACAGAATCCTTTAAGGATGACAAATATTGGAGTATACCCTAGACTGTTGAGAACAAATGTTAAAAGCATTCTCAAAGGAGACTCTTGAGCCCCAATGGGAATAAAGTCTTTGCATTGTTGTGTAGTTGCCATTCACTGAGAAGAGGAGATCTCAAAACTGTGGCCATGCCTTCAAGTCTCGTTTCCCACCAACTTCTCTAGCCTCATCTTTCACTCAAATCAGGGTACGGTTTCCCATCTCCTAAACAGACCTCAGGACTAAACGCACCGCTGTCTTTTCCCATTCTTGCCTTCTGGGACGCTTCACTGCCTCCCACACCTAGAGAGGAGAGAGCTGCAGAGACCCAGGATTTCTGAGACAACCCTCATAACTTAGATGCCAACTCAAAGAGCTGCCCATTATATTTTGCTGGGTTGGTTTTTCTGTGTTATCCTTTGTTCACTTCCTAAATCCATCCAATTATCTAATTGCCTAGCTACTGACAAGTGGCAAGTGTGGCGGGACTGCGGATACACAGCAGATGGGTAAAAATTCTTAGACAGTAAAGAAATATTTTGATTGGGACTAAATGCTAGACGATCTAATTTAGAAGCCATATTTAGAAGAATTGAACCATGGGAAAATTTGTGTACACTGTGCCCGTGTTTCTCTTCCATGGCAGACTGCTTCTAGGGGCTCTGTGCCATGATTATAGTCTAGCTGCTTATTCTCAGGGGAAAATACTCTTATAATTGGTATTTCCGCTCTACGTGGAATTATGCAACCTAGACGTGCAGATGCACACTTCGGCATGGGTGGTCTCTTGCCCTCTGTAGGGTGTGTATACAAGGCAACCATGGGCCCGGCCTCATCTGCGGTAGTGGCCAAGCCAGGTGGCCCAAAGAGGAACATAAAACTTCTGGAAGTGTCCTCCCATGGATGTTTCCTGACGGATGCAGGGATGCTCACAAGTCTGCCTTTGGACAAATAGCAAGTGTCACACTTGCCAGAGGAAGGTCTCTTTCCATGGTCACTGTTGTCCTTTGGAGAGAAATCCCAATTCCAAAATCTGCCACAGAAAGCAGTCCAAAAAGTAGTTTTGCCTAGCCTCTCTGAGTTTCTGTTAGGAGAACTTTTATTTCCTCCTCGTTCCTCTATTTTGATAGCATTTACTTCCTCTATTTGCCACCTCAATAGTCCAAGTCACCCGCACCCCCACATATCACTTCCACAGAGAAACAGCAGAGGTAAATGAACCACTTCTTCCTCGGGTCCTGCGGAGCTCTGCCCTGCTCTCCGCCACCACACACTGAGATAGCCAGTGTCTCTGTCTCTCTGTCACTTTGGACCGTGTGTGAGGCCCTCAGAGCAGGGCCTCTGTTCCCTAAGCAAAGGCAGGTGCTAGTACATATACATGTTTACCGCATGAAATTTGCCCAGGCCTGTGTTTGGGCACACTCGGATGCCTCACCTGAAGCTCTCTGGGTGATGAGACATGGGGAAATAATCCATTCTGCTGCTGGGCCTCCCACACCACAGAATTTCCTAATCAAAGCCTGTGTTCTAGTAGGAGACTACTGAATAATAATGATAAAGGGGAGTTGTGGAGAGAGAGTAGAAGCGGAGGGCGAAAACTAGTTCAGAGAAGCAGGAACAGTACTCAGTCCTGAATCCTGCTGGGATGAGTTCAGCCAACTGTAATATAGACAAATGTTGAGATGCAACACTCTGCCTGAGCTCCCAGGAGACCTAGGAGAAAGTGAAGTGCTCCCAACCGTCAGACCGACTCCCTTCTGCATAGCTTTTCCGTGTTTGGTTCTCTGAGCAGGAGAGCGAGCTCTTAGAGACCCACAACAGAGAGCATTGAACCTGCTAAAAGGGAAGGTCTTTTCATAGCCATCATTAAGGAAATGTTGACAGTGGCTCTGACTTCAGACCACCATTCATTGTTCCCTCTGGCAGCTTCCAGAATCAGCCTTCCCTCTGGATCCACTTCCCTCTTTAACAAACTCTCCTCTTCCTTCAAAGGGTTAAGTGCAGGCCAGACACAGCTGTTGAACTGTCATTGCCTTGGAGGGGCTCCCTCCCTAGGCCCAGGGTCCAGTCTCTCTACACTTCCCTGCATTAGCTTGGTACTGCCCGGATCCAGTTCTATCCAGGATACACAGAAATCCCATTAGAATCAAAGGACATTTCCAAAGCCATCAGAAGCTACAGAGGGACTGTGCGGGGGAGGGGGGACCTTGATCTCTCTTATCTGCCTGTGCTTCCCTTCTACAGAGGCACCCTAAGAGTGCTTCCCTACCCAAGGGGGCAAAGAGAAACCTGAAGTTCCTGAGGGGGAGGTTGGCCACAAGTACAGGAGGAACACTTTCTTCACTGGTATTTCAAGAGTATTTCACAATCACAGAAACCACCAGCCGCATGCAATCACTGGCCAGGAAGCAGCAAGTGTAAGTCTGGATTGAATGAGCAAGTGTGCAAGGGTGTGTGTGTGCGCGCGCGCGCGCGCGCGTGTGTGTGTGTGTGTGTGTGTGTGTGTGCGTGCACATTCAGGTGTGTGTGCATATGCTTGTGTGTGCACAAGCACGTGTGTGTGTGTGTGTGTGTGTGTGTGTGTGTGTTAATAATAACATATGAAGGGAATCCAGAGATAGTCAGCCTCCAGAATTCTTTCTGATTCCAGATATGTGCTTCAGCCAAAAAGATGTTTTGGGGGCAAAAAAAAAAAAAAAAGGAGAGAGAGGTTAATTCAAATCTAAAGCTTTAGCTAAATCATCAGTTATGAAAGACAGTGGTATATACACTTAAAGAGTTACAATTATTAACATGGATGAACATTAAAGGAAACACCAGGAATGACATTATCAGCACTGTCTCCATTTACTAATTTTAGATGGTATATGATCCCACAGGTTGAACAATCAAGTATGGCCTTCTGGGCTTGGGTTGTCCAGCAGTGCTGACTGGATAAAGTCAAGTTCATTTGTTTGTGTGTTTGCTTTGGTAATTTGCTAAGTACATAAAGAGAATAAGGTGGGGGTGCCAGATGGCTTACAGGGCACATGGGAAGAAATGAATTTCAGGTATACAACATACTTTAATGAATTTTCAAAAAATTATTATTATTATTAGTGTGTGTGTTGTGCCTTTGGTCTTGTGGGTAGCATAGCATGTGTGGGGAGGTCAAAGGGCAACTTTGTAGAGCTGGTTCTTTCCTACCACCTACTAGGCAAGGAAGATGGTACGGTTTCCTGCTAAATTCATTCCAATACACGGACATCTGGACAAACTCGTGCACAGCCACACAGCACTCAAAACACGCACATAAGTATTTCTGCCTGTCCTGTCATGTGACCATTAGTAACTGTCATTTTCTCACGTGGAATAATGAGGAAACCGAGCTTTAGTATCTGATACAAGGCTGGTGGCAGTGAAGTCCCTGGTGCGGCAGGTGGGATAGAATTTAGCTCAACAGGATTTCATATACGATTTCATTTGAGTGAGTGCTTTGAGATATCTAATTTAATTTATTATTTATCTTTTTATTGCAAGGCTAGAGTTAAGTACCATTACCTCACAAGCCCACACAATACATTTAAAAAAAATTCTGTTCCAAATATTGCATTAGATATACACACCTTTTTGAAAAGGAAAGAAAAAAACTTGTTTTCTGCACATCTGAAGTACACCTTTAACTGGGTACCCTGTGCTTCCCCTCCCTGAACCTGGCCACCCATTTCCAGGCCTCCCTTCAGCAAGCATGGGCACTTCACTGCAGGAGGTAGTGGTGGCAATCTTCAGGTCTTCCTCAAACTTGCACAGCCTGGAAGTTGATCTAGTCCAACGTCCTCATATTACAGATATCGAAACTGAGCCAGAGAGGAAGCAACTTGTTCAAGGTTAGAAGAAGGATTTGATGGTACAACCAAGAGCCAAACCCCCTCTCACTGCCTCAGAAGGCTTTGCCCAAAATGACAGAGGGGCCCAAATGACCACAAAATTTGACAGAGTTGATCAAACCAAAGTTGGCATCAGGATCAAATCAACCTAAAAACAGTGTAAGCAAGATCTTTGCCTATTCATTTGGATATGTCAGTTTAAAAAGTTGGGGAAACTGGTACTGGGATGGAGCTTAGTAACAGAACCCACCCTGGGCTTAATTCCCAGTACCACAAAAGGTGGGGGATCATAGATCTCAGCATGTGTGAGATGCGCAGGGCTGGGGTGGTAAAAGTGTTGCCTTGTACACATAAGTATCTGACTTTGACCTCTAGCATTTAAAAAAAGGGATAAATTAATAAATAAAATATCTTGAAGCACTTATTCAAATAAAATTGTGTATAAAATCGAGTGTGCCAAACACACTAGACCTGCAGTGGTAGACTAGGGTTACAGTGGGGATTCTCCCAGGCACCCCCTCCCCTGCAAGCATCTCCCAGCCATGGAATCATCGGAGTTCCAGCAAATGCCATGGAACCACCTCTCAGGTGCCAGGCCCAGCAGCCAGGTTTGCGCCAGGGACTTCACTGCCACCACCCTTGTATCAGATACTAAAGCTCAGTTTCCTCATTATTCCACATGAGAAAATGACAGTTACTAATGGTCACATGACAGGACAGGCAGAAATACTTATGTGCGTGTTTTGAGTGCTGTGTGGCTGTGCACAAGTTTGTCCAGATGTCTGTGTATTTGAATGAACTTAGCAGGAAACTGGACCATCTTCCTTGCCTAGCCTTGTCTATTTCACCAGGGAACTGAGATAGTTAATGGATATACAGAGGCAAAAAATTTCAAAATCAATTCAGATGTGAAATTTATATCTTTATTTTCTTTAGCATCACTCCCCACCTCCCAATGCCAGGACTTGAACCCAGGGCCTCATGCTCACCAGGCAAGCACTCTGTCACTGAGTTTCACCACTAGCTAGGGGGTTTAGATATGTGCCAGTGTGGCTATCCTTAAATCAACTTCATATTCTCTTGTCCTAACAAAAAGGAGTTGATAAAAAAAATACTTGACTCGTTAAAAAACATTTCTGACATTATACAAATTAAAATATTTATTGGCACACCTCTCAATGAACCTTTCCGTTCTCCTTTGCCTATGTGACATTTTGCATAACAAGGCTCTAAAATTTTTGGTGGCCCAAAGGGAAGAATAATCTAGACAGAGCTTCTTCGCTTGAGCCAATTTTCTCTCCATCAGAAAACCATGCAGGACTATATCCTGTTATCCAGTAGGAGTCACAGAGACAGGGCCCACACATCTCTTCTGCGTCAATGGGAACAAGAGAGGGTACAGAAGTGTATGGATTTATTTCTCCCCGAAAAGTCAGGACTTTGTCGCACTTAGGAGGGGAAAAAAAAAAAAAAGAACAAAATCTAGAAGCATGTTTTGCAAATTGTCTTATTCTCAAAATCTGAAATTCCTCAAGAAGCCATCTTTTATCCCAGAAGAAGAAGGGTCCTTGGGTCCTTGAATGTCATCCTCAGAGATGCATATGCCCCACAGATTAGGTACACACCAAATGACCTTGTCATTTATGTCTTCCAATGCAGCCTGGAACTTAGCGACCCACTCCAACGCTGTTTGCTTCTTGTTCCTGGATATAAAACCTAAGGGCTCGCCCATGCCAGGCGAGCCCTCTACCGCTGAGCTCTAATCCTAGCCACAAGGGCCACACTGTACCAGCCTCATCAGACGTGGGATGGCCAAGTTCATGAAGCAACTCTGAGGCCATGCCACATGAGATGACTGTTGGCAAATTCCTCGAACTCCAGTTGAGGAACTGGACTGGCAAAAATACCACTTCTTTATCGGAGGGCAAAGGGCATTCACAAGAATAACTTACAAAAGCAAAGCAAGAAAAAAAACCCAGAAAAACCATGACCTGGTGTACAGGTTTCCATTTGGACTTTTTAAACAATGCTAATGGCATTCCTAGTCTGGCATCTCATCTCTTTCTATGGTTTTCTCAACAGTATTATCCTTGCAGGGTTTGGGGTTAATTGGTGTCCAAATACATTTGCATTCTTAGAATGAACCCCTCTCCAAGACTGCTGTTTTCCACACTTCCTCTTGCCTTGTGTTTGTTGTTAGGAGAGTGTTTTCCAATTCTGAGCTCACTTGCTCCTTTGTCACTTTGGGAAAAAAATAAATTATCACAGCCATACCCTAGGTTAAAAAAAAAAGCCAGCCCTCTCCTGCGTGTAGAAGAAAGGGGGAGCCCATCTTCAGTTATGAAACAACATTTAAACTACCGAGGATAACCGAGTGAAGACATTTCCTGTAACATCCATGCTTTAGGAAAACAGCACTTCCAGAGAGCAAGCAGAACCAAAACTGAGTATCAATTGCCTAATAACCACAGATTTAACTGGATGGCATTTTATGAGACGCTCAAACCAGGCATGCTGTGTTTCTGAGGCCAATGGACTGGAAACTGCTATTTTGATTTGTTTTCCTCAGTAGAGTCTAGTCTGCCTATTAATTTTTATTAATGGGACGGGTAGAGAATGAGGAGTAAAGCAAAGCAATGCTTGAATTCTTCAGAATTAGAAAAATGTGACATGTAAAGAAAAGCTCCCGGTGACCCACCCCGGCCCCTGCCAAAGTCTGTCTTGATTGGGGAATAGAATCATTTTTCTCCATTAAGCTGGTTCCATCAAAAATGTCAGCATGCAATTGGAGCCACCGAAGGCAAGGCTGCATCCTTAAGTGTCGGAAAATAAATTGCTCTGACCCGAGGCTCTTCGTTCTACTCAGAATAGAAGGGAGAGTCTGCACTGTTCGCTTGGCACCACTGTGGGTAGACACTCTGGGCACACACTTCCTCAGAACTCTAGAATAGCTCAGTGGTGACCCAGCCCCTGGTTTCATCGATGAGGAAATGTGGGTTGAGGGGCGTGACTAGACACCATCAAGCTAGGGCAATGCTGAGGCCAGACTCTGAATCTACAGTCCCAGAACGTGTGTGTGTGTGTGTGTGTGTGTGTGTGTGTGTGTGTGTGTGTTAAAGGGGGAGGCAGAGTCAAAGAAGATTCTCCAGGGAGGGACACCCAAGCTGGGCCTGACATAGTGAACAGAACTGAGCATAGGACATGGTTGATGGGGAAGGAAATGGTCACCATGGTGAGACTTCTGTGTCAGGAAAGCATTGGAAGAAGTTCACGCTGGTTCTCTTTGGCTGTGGACAGAAGATACATAGACATCACTGGATTTCAGATTCATCTTGATTTCCTTTGCTTCCCTCATGCCAGCTTTTTTTGTGTGATATGAATGACTCCATAGGCTGCCCTTCCTCATTCTGGGGATGTCACCCACCACCCTGTCTGTGCCCTCTGATTCATACACCAACACCCCTGGGATTTCATTTTCCATCTAGTCGAGATTTCTCTCTTGGTGCTCCATCTATTTCTTTCCCTCCACTCTCCTGTAAGAAAAAGACACGCTACAGGCTACCCAGGGATAAGGAGAGAAGACAGATGGAGAGAGGGGAGACACTGGGAAAGTCACTGAGGCAGTACGTAAGGCAATCAAGAGAGTAGAGAGAGCCAAGACAGAAACTGCGGCCCTTTTTCTCTCCACCACCACAGCAGTGTACAAGCCAGAAACTCCATTATGAGCATCAGGCCTTCTTGTGAAACCGGGTGTGCTTGTGGGCTCGTCTTCTGCTTCCACCAAACCCTACAGCTCTGCCCTCCACCCCTGCAGCAATGTGAGCAGAATGTTCACACTATGGGATCATCATTCAGAGCTGTGTCTTTAGGGTTACTGACACAAGGGGTTCTCCAGAGCTGACATCTCGCCACGCCCCACAGTTAACCTTTTCAGAGATGTATGAAGGCAAAGTTCTTCCCACCTCATAAACAGTGTGTTGTTTTGCACACTGTCTCAATAATGAAAATATGAATGAAAAGGGTTCTGTGTCTTTGAAAAAAACAAAGAGTTACAAAGTATCTATAATTGCACGGCTTCATTCACTGCTGAAATGGGCTAAAGCTGGCTCATGGGAGTAAGGTATGCTCTCTGGTCAGCTTCACAATAAATGATGCTGACTTAGTAGCCCGAAGTCAGCCACACTGGGAGAATTTACACCATTGGCATGGGCAGATACTTCAAGTTTGTATCCTTTGGGTGGAAGGAATGTAAAAATTACTAGCACCTTGCTTCGGAGAAGGGTCACACAAATCCATCCCAAGAGCAGAAAGTTAATTGCATTGCACAAACGAAGCACAGAATCCGGGACTTTGGAATGTCCTCAAAAGTGAGACTCAGCACACCTTTAACGAGCATTCTTCTGGCTGTTTTGAAATGGACGGGCATCAGTGTTCTGCTTCAAGACAGATTCCTTTCAGAGAACAATAACAAGAAAATGAGGATTAAAGGGCATGGGATTAAATTTGACCTGCATTGTTGGTTAGAATAATAATAAAAGTCTATCAAACCTTGGGACACTGGGCCAGCACACTGTCATCTACAGATAGACATTATGCTCAATAGTTCACAGTTGGTTTACAACAGAAAAATCACAAAGCAAGAATCCTATAAGGTTTACATCTGGCAGTGGTGGTGCACACCTTTAATCCTAGCACTTGGGAGGCAGAGGCAGGCAGATCCCTGTGAGTTCGAGGCCAGCCTGGTCTATAAGAATCCTAAAAGGTTTTTAAGTTAGCTTGCAGTTTTGCACTGGGCCACATTCCTAGCCATCCATGGCCACATGTGATCTGGTTGCCGGTTGTCTGTGCCAGCTCGCGTTAATCTTTTAGCCTCCGTATCTACAACAGTGCTCTAAAGTGAGGCTAACTGCTTCTCCTCTCTAAGGAGGCTGAACACTTTACCAATCACAAAATACAGAGCACCCCTTAAGCACCAGACAGCATCACCGATCGGGAAAATGTGGCAGCCACCTCGTGGACAAAATCAAGAGTTTTTATCTCTCATCGAGGGGATGTCCACCCCTCCAGGTGGACTTCACGTTTTTCCTCCAAGAACTTTATTTCATCTTTACCAGCTGTGGTGAGCTGTGCCAGCTCAGCAGAAATAACGGTGAGATATCACAGGCTGATGCGGGGCTCCATCATCCTGCATGCCTCACCTCCCATCAGGAGATGCTAAGGATGACTCCCTCAGGAGCTGTTCCAGCCAGATGCTGGCAAGCAGGACTGCTCCAGAAAGCTTTCCAGCTTTTTGATCTTTGATCACTGGGACTTCTCTGGATTGTTAGAGAAACAAATCTTGTTAATTGTGCTGGAAGCACATTTTCTTCCTCTGATCTCTCCAGAGAAAGAAGTATCTGTTGCAGGAGTCCTAAGGGAACGATCCATGCAGAAGGTTGGGGGGCTATGTTATTATTATTATGTGGTTGTTATTGCCACATAACAAATAACTGCAACACGCAATGACTTCAAATAGTCGGTTAGCATTGGGATAGAGTAATCTTAAACAGCCCTCAAAGTCCACGGTAGAAAGGCTTGGCCTTCGGCCTGCAGTTTACTGCAGAAGCGGACAAAGGAAAGATGTTAGGTCACTGAGGATGCCTCAGCCTCAACTTGCCTCTCTCTTTGCTTCCTGACTGCCATGTGGTAAGGAGTGTTCCTCTCTCACACACTTCCCACATGATGGTCTATCTCCCTATAGGCCCAAAGCAAATGACCAAGAGGCCATGTCTTGAAGCACCGACTAAAAGATCGTTTCCTCCTCTTAAGCTGATTGTCTCAGGCATTTTGCCGCAGTGACGGGAAGCCAATTTATGTACGTGTCCTGGGTCCTCACAGATTCTGGGAGTTAGGGATTTAGCAATGCAGGTTTGACTCTACTTGTTCATTGGTCTCTAGAGCCTCATCCAAAAAGAACCTCAACAGCTGGGGTGCCCCAGCCAGGGACTAAAGTCATCTGAAGGCATCTTGTCTCCCATCCGCCAGGCAGCTGGGACCTCAGCCTTCAGATGGGACGTCAGTCAGAGAACCTGTGTGTGTCCTTCCTGTGTGCCCTGGGCTTCCTCACAGCAAGGTAGTCTCAGGTTTCTCAATTCCCCGCGAAGGGTAGACTCTCCCATTCGGTGCCTAGTCATAACTTCTGTGCCCTGATCTGGGCCGTCACTCAGCTCCTCCATGGTGGCAGTCTGTTTTCTATTCCTTCCCAGCAAGCGGAGAACCTTGCCCAGATGCAAGGGGAGGGGAATTCGACTCCACTTGTTGAAGGAAAGGTGCCAAAGCTCCAGAAAAAAACCGCAGAATAGGAAGTTTCAACAGAACCATTCTTGGAAAACAATCTGTCAGAGACAACAGCAGTTTTCTCTCCTGCCCAGGCCTTTGCCCTTCTCAGCCCTTTGATGAAGACAGTTCCAGCTGCTGAATCTGGCCCAGGCCTTCCAGGGATCTACCCTTCTCACAGTGTGAGGCTGGGTCAGGTTCACCATCCTTTCCTCCTCTTCCCATTAAAGGGATTTCGTAAGCATCTTAGGACCAAAACTCGGGCTTACCTGGAATCTCCCACCCATATGCATGCTACTCCAGGACTGAAGGGCCCAGAAATCAGCACTGAAATGGGGTGTTTAGATTATCTGGTTCCTTAAAGGACGTAGTGATAAGAAAAAAAAAACCAACCAACAACAACAAAATAAACACTCCGTAGTGTTTATGAGTGTAGGTACTACACTAAGGGCTTTTATAGTAATTCATTTAATCTTCTAAGAGATTAATGAGGTAGAGAATGGTATTGTCCCATTGTACAGGTAAAAAAAAAATGAGGCACAGGCAAGTTTAATGACTCACCTAAGCCCAGGCAATAAGGATATGGCAAAGCCAAGGTCTGAACCAGTAATCGTTTAGTACTTTTTGTTTGTTTATTGCTGGCAAAGCTAGGGGAATGGACTCAGGGCCCCATTCATGCTAAGTAAGCACCCTATAATTGGGCTGTGTCCCCAGTTCAGAGCCAGCAGTGTCTCTACCAGTATGCCAGCATGTCTCTCACAGTGAGGGGGCGGTTGCCAAGTGAATGCATGGCTGTTGAGCGTTCAGCGGCAACACTGCTACCTCTTTGAGCATGTCCACCATCCCCCACAATCCTAGGCATCCCTGTCACCCTCTGTAACACGATTGGGCTGTCACCCGCTCCTGAAGGTCCTCCACACCTGCTGCTGTACACTTTGTCTGTCTTCCCAAATGGACCAAAGCTAAGCTTTGCATGATGCAAACTTTTATGGTCTTCCTGAAATAGCTTAATGGGGACTTTCAAAGGTTACTAAGGACCTCAAGTCCCAGAACAAAAGACTATAAACTAGATGCATCTCAAATCATTCATCCTAGGAATGTGTGCTGGCTTCCCAGGGGTGCCAGAGGCTGGGTTAGTCACTGGCTATCAATGTGGTTGAGGGTAGGAGACATACGGGCATCCTCCATGGAGCTAATAGACTATTAGGAAGGGCAGACACAGGATCTACCATTAGAACCCAGAGCAAGGAGATATTTTGAGCTGACTGTAGGCTTGGGGGGCCGTGAGTGAGCATAGACTCTGACCTTACGGGGACAATCAAAAGTCATGGGATTCCTATTTTGTCACATTGGCCAGCCCCAAGGCTTCGTTCTCTGGGACTGCTCCAAGTTCTGCATGTGAGAGACACAGTGTTCCAGTCCCCTGTCTTGTCTGGCCTGCTCTTACTGCCAGCCCGGAGGAAAGAAATGAGGGCAAATGATACCAGAATGGTCCTTGCATCCTCTTTTGTCATCTCACCAGGAGTTTAAAGCAACGGGAAGAAGAAGAAGAACACGGCAGACTGACCTGTGCATCTCCCATCAATACAGCCAGGCATGTTTCCTTCTAGAAGGTTCCTAAAAGGAGGAAGGCCCAGCAAAGTGGTCCTAAAACAGAATGGGAGAGAAGAGGGAAAAAGAGGCTACAAAGTGGAGCTCTCCACATGCTGGGGAGCTGACCGCCCCATCAAAAACGGGGCGAGGGTTGCTGAAATGGAAATGGCTTCCATTTGCTCCAGTCTGGCTAGCTATTAGTCGCACACGGAAAGAATTTTGGTGTCAGTTTTTTATCCCAAAACCTCACTCAAAGAACTGGAGCATTTTGTCTACATGGAAATCTGCTTCTGGAAGCAAGGGAGATTGCTTAGCACGTAATGTGCTTGCTGCAGAAGTGTGAAGACCTGAGTTCAGATCTTCTGTACCCACATAAAAGCTGGGTACAGCCGTGCACTCCTGCAATCTTAGCACTAGGAAAGCAAAGCTAGGAGCATTTCTGGGGCTCACTGGCCAGCCAGTCTCGCCAATCAACGAGCTCCACATTCAAGGAGCGACCCTGACCAAAGCACAATTTGATTTTGTCTTCTTTCCTCACTCTTCCCTTTCATTTTAACAAGGACAGCAGCCCCAGGTAGCACTCCTTGGAGGCAGAGGCCCTCCTCTCTTCCACACCCCTAGAACCACTGCTCTCAACAGACACTGACAGTGTTCAGAGAACAAGGGCCACCAAGCCAACTTCAAGCGTGTGGGACGTGAAAATCAAGAGAAGGCCGAGCTGGAAGACCCCAGGTCCTACCCTACCACGCTATATGACCTCTCGCGACAAGTGGCCCAGATGATCTAAGACCCTAGGATTTTGGTACTTCTCATGGGCCAAGCCAAAAGCAGAGTCCTATGCTTTCTGCTTTGCCCTGCATGTCTAAGCACTGGCTTAGGGACGCTTCTGGGTTGTTCTGCAGCATCTCTAACACACGCGGAATTTCCCTATAAACCCAGTTGTCCGGAACTTAACTTGGAACCAGAGTTTTGTCACCGTAGTTTGATGGACAGCGAGGGCTTTCCCTGCTATTGACTTGTACTTGTTCTCATTTGTTTCTTATCACTGAATCCTGGGGACCTCTGCTTCAAGGGACCAAGGTGATACCAGACCAGATTTGTGGAAAGCAACCATAGGAGCTGACAAAGTCAACGCTGTTTCACGACTGTGCGCTAAACCAGCTTGCAACGCTGAGTTGCTTTATTTTGTTCTTGTTGATGTTGTTTGTTTCCCACTGGATGAGTGATCCCAACTTAAAATCTTCTGAGATCTCTAGGATGCCACAAGCCCAGAGAAAGAGGAGAAAAGGAGTCTATAGAACAAAGTTCAAGCATCAGAAACTTGCATCTTGCGTTGGGCCTGCCCTGCTCCTGTTTCCCCCAAATCCGGAACTGGCTCCTCTGTGGCCCCCAAAGAGCCAGAACTGCCTATTTAGAGAACAGAAAGAGCAATGTCCCCTTTTAGAGGGAGAAACTTATCTTGCTATGGTGGGAAGGTGACGCTTCTGCTTTGTGCTCTATGGGCACAAGTTAGTGAAGCTTGGAGCAAGCCCAGTGTTTCTAAACCTTACTGTGCTTCTAACGCCAAAGAGAACGTAGGCATGATGCCACGCAGACAATTCCAGCGCTCAGGAAGTAAAGGCAGGAGGATCTGGAGGTCAAAGCTATTTCAGGCTACATAATGAGGTCAAGGCTAGCCTCAGCTACATGAGATTCTGTTTCAAAAAGTAAAGCTAATTGGTTAAGTCCAAAGAGGCAATAGGAGAGTGATCTAGCCCAAAGACAGATAATTGAGCTATTCTTAAACTCAGACAAAGCCTGCTCAGTAAAGACGTCATCACACATGATCCAGAATATAACCATTTTACAACAATACAACCTGTGTTTCAATACAATAGTTCATTAGAATCCATTATAATCCCACCCCAGCAAGCATATGGTCGACGGAGAGATAACATTTTTATGAGCAGTTCTGAGAGTCTCCCATGACTCAGGCAAGGGTGTGCCTGAAGACTCACTCACTCGACCACGCAAGTGTTCGCTCAGCAAGACCTGAGAGCCTGTCACCTAGTTCCAACGGAAGGCTTCAGGTAAGCAAGCCCAGCCGCATGTCAGGCACCCTGTCCATGGATGCTAACATGCTGAACCTATCTCACCAGTGGGGAAAAACTGCTTTGTAAACTGGTGACAGGAGAAACACTGATTGTATAAACCATCTTGATGTCCTTTGCTACCCTAGGACCCAGGGTTCTGTGCCACACACTCATCTTCTAATTGCAAATTCCATGTTTAAGATGCTAAAACACGCGTGTATAAACATGTGTGTATAAACATGTGTGTGCTATGTATGTGTGTGAAGTCCAAAGGTCAGCCTCTAGGGTCAGTTCATCCTCGTTGTGAAAGGCAAGGTTTCTCACTGGCCCTGAGGCCACTACTTTGGTGAAGCCGGCTGGACAGTGAGCCCTAGGGACCCAACTGTCTCTGCCTCCCCAGCATCGGGATTATAAACACACAATTCGTGACCGTACCCAGCTTTTTTTGCATGTGTTGGAACCAAATTCAGGCTTTTATGCTTACAAAGCGAGTACTGAACTATCTCTCCAGCCCCAAGGAAAAGCATATTTCACAGTTTCACAGAATATCCACCTGTAACTTAACCTGGGGGTAGACTAAAGTAAGATTTGGGATTAGAGAGATGGCTCAGCAATTAAAAATGTGTACACTCTTCCAAAGAACCCCAGGTCAGTTCCCAGCATCCTGATCTGGCATCTTATTCCACATCCAGAGGACCAAACACCACTTCTGCTCTCCTTGGTCACTGTAGTCAAATGCGTGCATTCAACTGCGCACGCTGCAAGCACACACACAAACACACATGTGTAAACATAAAAATACATCTTACAAAATTAAAACGGTAAGATTTTATAATGGACAGAGGTGGTTTGGAGGACAGGACAAAAAAAAAAAAAATCCTGGCCCCTTCCCAAGAAGGTTCCTGAAGACAACTGCCTCTCCTCCTTTGCCTCCCACATCTACACTACCAACAGCCCACAGCCCACTCCTTTTAGGCAGTATCGCCAGGTTTCTCAAGCCTCCAAGAACCTTTGCTTGGCCCTCTTGGTCCTCCCCTTGCCTCTGCCTGCCTCTTGAGTGAGAACAGAGATCCGGGTGCTTCCCAGCAAACATCAAGACTTCCTATTCTTCAAAGGCTGCTTCAGCAGTAGACCCCAAAGCCACAGAGCAGACAGAACTGAAGTAACCAGGGTGCATAGGGTAGCCAATGTTTCCCTGGTCTTACCTGGGAGGCAAGATCCACCCAGCAGGTGCCAACAACAGGGCTTCTGATTTCAGGACTCAAACCATTCATTCGGTCCTTGCAAATCCGAGCTTCCGCGTCTGTAAAATAGAGGTGATGAGATTCCTCAGAGGTTTCCCGCCAAGACTGCAGGGAGGAAGCACTCTGCTAAGTTGCAAACACTGTGTCCTGCAGAAAAACATGCAACCCAGACAACAGACTCCACCGTAAACAATGCAAGTACAGGGGAGGGGTCCACTAAACCCCAGCACTGCGGCAACTCCTATGACTTTCCTACACTTCTCTGTCTATCTTCCCAACTGCAGGGCTGCCTCTAGAGTTGGTTCTGGGATCACAATAAGGTCGAATGTGAATAACATTAAGCAAGCACACAATTTGGGATCAAGTACTTAAAGTGTTATTTGGGGAATTGTGTGTGTGTGTGTGTGTGTGTGTGTGTGTGTGTGTGTGTGTGTGTGTGCAGTGTGTGTGTGTGTGTGCGCACGCACGTTTGTGTTTGAGACAAGGTTTCCATAATCCAGGCCAATCTTCAGTTCACAGCCATCCTCCTGCTTTCCTTCCCAGGACTGAGATTGTACTCATGAGCCACTAGGTGCCTGGTCCCAAAGTATACTTTTGTAAGGGTTGTATAACGCAAAAGAGTTTGCCTCCAATCCAAATCTCTTATCTTGAGTTACAGAACTCTGATGATCTGGGTCCTACCCACCTGCCCACTCCCTCTTTCTAGCATCTTCCTTCTTACGAAAAGCAACAGGGACGCTTCATGGCTCCAGGCCTTTACAGGGGCTGCTGTCTCCAAGCAGACTCCTCCTCCCTTGCAGAGCACAGCCCCCGTTTGGACGGCAGGGGAGATTTCTTGCTGTAATGACTAAGTCTGCACTGTCTAGCACCCACCTTCCAGGTTACCTGTTTCAGACTATGGATAAGCCTTTTCACAAGGCTGGGATGCACAGAGAGCTGACAGCCATGCACAACATGTCTTGTATAAAGAACTGCAAATTCTGTCTGATCCACAAAGCCTCAACTGAGTCCTCTTCTGCTGAGGAGAAGGCTGGTTTTGCTTTTATTCGCATATTCATTTCAATATTTCTCATCTGTCCATATGCCAGTTTTCCAGACTCTTCTTTGACCTACTTAGAACAGCTGCCTGGCTCTCAAATTAATAAGTTAAATGAAATCCTAATGTGTGCTTAATTTCTCTGTAAGAATCCAATATTAACCCTCCACTTAAATGATCACTGACCAGCGCTGAGGCCTTATCTAGAACTCGCGAGCCACGCTTGCTTCCCAGCCTCATAGAAAACCTCTGAATGCCTACCTAGTGCCGGGTACTGTATTGGTGTTGGAGATGAGTCAGGGAGTGTTCCTCACCCAGGGGTGCTCCACAGACTCTTCCACTGAATGAAGGAAAAGATAGACACACAGGAACAACATGAGCAATCCCTTCTCTCAGCTGTGAACATCAGGAAATTCCCCGAGACTCTTAGCAATAATTAATATAACAAGTTAATCCTATAATAACAAATTCTTAAATTCTCTCCAAAGCATGCTACACAAAGTATAATTTTGCGTCGAAGATTATTTGAATTAAGTAAACTAAGCACTGGCAACATCTGGTTCCTCGTGAGACATGCTAGTAATGATATTTGGCTTGTGTTGTATTTGAAATAATACCATATCCTATTCCAAAGTACATAGCTCCAAAGTCCCAAATCCCAAGTGCAGAACTGCTTAGTTCAAGTTATCTAAACAATGGTCGGCCATCAAACAGTCATCCTGCGAGAAGGCAAACAACACACATGTACAGTGACGGGATCAGAAATATACCCTTGACTCCAGGCAAAAGGAATGGAGAGTGGGTGAATTTGGAATGTATGCTGTGACCTACATAAATGTAACTCTGCTTAGCATTAATTACCATATGCACGTTTGTCTCTCCAAGGAAGCAGATTAGACTCCTGTTGTTTTTTTTTTTTTCCTTGTCCCGTCTGTCCTTCCCATCTACCTATCCCCAGCCATCCAGTTAAAATCTATACCAAAAATCTAAAATCTAAATGCCTGCCTGGGCCTTTAGGAATTTGTGGTAGTATAAGGATAAAGGAAGATGCAGTCTTGGGATATGGACTTGGTCAGGGTCCCCATTAATTACCACGAGGCAATTCTATTGTGTATTTAGATATCATGAAGTGATTCAATTGTGTTACAGTTTATTTGTAAAGTGCAATATGAATAAAGGAGATAGTGATGCCTGGTGAGACCAGGGGTGGTATGACAAAGCAGAGAAATTGTTCTCATCAATGGGAAGATCCAAGGCTAAGTTTGGCTAGAAAAATCAGAAATGCCCATTCCCTTCCTCCTTTGGAAGGAGGGATATGTGTCTCCAAAATGCTGATATTAAAACATACTATTCAAAAAGTTATAAACATAACTTTCTTTCAAATATAAAACAAAAGCAAAATCAAGCAAGTATCTGGAATTTTATCCTTCTTCTATTAATTAGATGCTAAAACCAGTTAGAGTAAGAACGAGGAGATAGATGTCTGTGGGTTTGATTTTTTTAAAATTTAGACTAATATTGCAGAGTGGCTATAAAAAAACTGGATTCATATCTTGCAGGGCAATAAACAATATCTGGATTATTGATGGAGTAATTACTGACAAAGTTATGTATATCCCTGATTCAGTAGCCCAACCACATAGTTCATGGAAAGTTCATCTTCCCTGGAGCCCATGGGCCCTCCACGTCTCAGCAAGTTTAAGATGGTCACTGTAGGCACCAAATGAGAAGCGAGTTATATCAATGGCTTTTGTTCTTTACTTTTTCTTCCTGCATTCAATTTACAGGTTGTAGTGAAAGCTTTAGAAAAAGAAGCATCCCTTAGCCTGGTGTGGTGGTATATATGAGAACGGTCCCTATGGGCTCATATGTTTGAATGCTTGTCCCCAGTTGATAGAACTGTTTGGGAAAGATTAAGAGGTATGACCTCAATGAAGAGGTGTGTCACTGGGGACCCGCTTTGAGGTTTCAAAGGCCCATTACATTCCCAGTCTCTCTCTCCCTCCCTCCTCCCTCCCTCTATCCCTCTATCCCTCCCTCCCTCCCTCCCTCCCTCTCTCCTTCTGTCCCTCCCTTCTTCCCTCCCCCACTCCATTGTGCCTGTGGATCAAGATGTGAGCTCTTAACTACTATGTCATGCCCCCTACTATAATGGTCATGGACTCTCACCCTCTGAAACCAAACCATATCCCTAATTAAACACTTTCTGTCATAAGCTGCCTTTGTCGTGGATTGTCATCCCAGTAATAAAACGTAACCAAGACATGCGGGATCTGGTACAGGGACACAGCAGACTTGAAGGCCCATGTTTTTATCAAAGCAATCTGAAACTTGGAAACAGACAATTGCACTCCATGGGCTTCAGATCAGTAGGGTGCTGGGGCTGGGGCTCGCCTCTGAGGGACTTTCTACACATGCGGCTATCTTCCAAAGACCAAGGGAAACTAGTCGAATGCTCTCTGAAACAGATTCAGAATTTCTGGCCTATGAACGTCCCATAGTTCACACTGCATTAGCTTCATTGGCTTTCAGTAAAGAGGGTGGTGTTCTTTCCTTTTTCTTTTTCTGCCTCTTCTTAAGGCAGAAGAAATGAATCTAGCAGATCAGATACTGTATCAAATACCACTGAACTCTTTCATCCCCAGAGCTTCCAGAAGGTTCATTCATGCAGCACACAATAAGAAAGAGGAAAGAAACTGAATATGGTGAATCAGGCCTATAATCCCAGTACTCGGGAGAGGCTGTCATCAGTTTGAGGTCAGTCTGAACCACACAGAAAGGGGGAGAAGGGAAAGAAGGGAGGGGAGAGAAAAAGACAGAAGAGAGGGAGGCAGTTTTTAGGAAACAAAGAGCCGAATGATACACAGGCAGTTTGAGGACTGATGGTGTGCAGTGTGCCATGGTGGGGTAGACAGTGTGCAGTGTGCCATGGTGGGGTAGACAGTGTGCAGTGTGCAGTGTGCCTTGGTGGGGTAGACAGTGTGCAGTGTGCAGTGTGCCATGTGGGGTAGACAGTGTGCAGTGTGCCATTGTGAGCAGTGGATGCTAATATTGAATTTACTTTCTCCCTTGTATTCGATCTGAAACTCCATCCAAGGGGCTGGTTGCTCCCCACATTCAGGATGGGCTTTCTCCTCCTCAAGTAAAACCTCTCAGATAACGATTTCATAAACATGCCCAGAGGTGCACCACTCAGATGATTTAAAAGCCAATCAAACTGACCATGAAAATTCATTATCATGTGGATTTGGGGGACTGTAGAATGAAGTTAAAAACAGTGAACATAAACCTAGATATTGTGAGCAGAGACTGGGGGCTGAGAAATTTCAGTGAACTGGACTTCCACGACAGTTCCCCTTTAGACAAGCACAGCAGCAAATATGAGGAGCACTCACAATCCCAGGAGAACACAGATCTTTAACTCTGCTTAAATCGCACCCAGTAATCTCTGTGTCTGGGTAAAGACATCCAGCTATCCATGGATGCTCAGTTCTTTGTATACGATGCCACCGTATCTACAAACAACCTGCACCACCCATCCATACTTTCTAAAGCACCTCTAGATTACCTTTTCCCATTTCTTTGAGTTTTGAGATGACAATACCATTGTATCATTTCTCCGTTCCCTCTCCTCCCTCTGTACCATCCTTGCTCTCTCTTCAGTTCTTGTCTTCTTTACTTTCAACATCTGGGGTAGTGTAAACATGCCGTATGACGTCATTCCACCCTCTGGGAAACAATTACCAAAATAAAGCTGTCTATATACTCAATATGAATGCAATTTTTTTTGACTATTCTTATCTTCTCTCTTTTTTTACTTTATACTTTGTTATTTTTAATTGAGCTATACATTTTTTCCCCACTCTGAATATTCTTTACCTAGAGTTGGCTGAATCCATCCAGGTAGAACTTATGGCTACAGGCCTTATGCAGAGAGATAACAGGGTTTATGAAGATCTGAATGTGTTGGTACCAGAAAGTGCTATCCAGTCTGTGGGGGGCCTCACAGGCCACAATACTAACCAGACAAAATGGACCCCCTGGTCCAACAGTGGCACAGCTGTTATAGGGTAAATAAGGGCTTTCTGACTGGACTCGAGACCTGTTCCACAGAAGAACATTTCATGCCTGGTATTGAAATCATAACCTCACATGCAATATAGATTTATTAGTTTGTTAAGTGGTCATGTTTTCATATTTCTTTCTCTTTATTTATGTTTAAATGCATATACTTAGGTTTCTCTCAAACCTGGTCAAAGAAAGTTATTTCTATCATGGGAAGTGGTAAACGCAGAAAATCATAACTGATTAAACAATGACAATAAGAGATTGATTTCTCAGTCACACATGGGACATTTTTATGAACCCACGACCGTAAGGCATAGGTAATATTATGAAAGAGGAGGCAGAATAAATGTATGAGTCAGAGGACAGGAGGGATGCTGTGAAAAGCTGTCTTCTGGATGTGACATGCCATCTCACACATGAATTCAACAGCTGTGCTTATCATCGTGAGACCCGCACAAGATCAAGGCAGCCAAAATCCCAGCAGAGATGCAGGAGGTGCTCTCCAAGTCCCACCTATTTCTCAGGAGGTGTTAACAGCTGCTGTGGGAAGGAGAATCTTTCTTTCTTTTTTCTTTTTCTTTTTTTTTTTTTGAGGGAGTGGCCACTGGTAGATTTCCCATGCTCCAGTGGACGGCCCTACAATCATGAGCAGCATTAATCAGAATTAGTGGGTAATCAAAGAAGGAGGAGGAGGAGGGTGATGGTGGAGGAGGAAGATAGATAGGAAGGAAGGAAGGGAGGGAGGAAGGAGGGAAGGAGGGAGGGAGGGAGGGAGGGAGGGAGGGAGAGAGAGAGAGAGAGAGAGAGAGAGAGAGAAGAAACAACAAAGAAAGAAAGAAAGAAAGAAAGAAAGAAAGAAAGAAAGAAAGAAAGAAAGAAAGAAAGAAAGAAAGTGAAGTTGGGGAAAAGATGTATTGGGAGGATGGGGGGTCTGGAAAGGGAAAATAAGCCATACAGACCATCGTATTCCATTATATACATGTGTGAAATACACTGAAATAAAGAAAAATTATTTTTAAATAAAAGATGTGAATGCGTGTAAGGCTGAGCAGGAATGCAGAAGTGACCAAGTGCGACTTTCTTCATCTAAAAGCTCACAACAGCTAAGGCTTTCTGCGGAAGTTAACAAGAGCAGATAAAAATGGGAGTGGGCACCCTGCTCTCAGGAAGAAGAGCCCACCCACCACCTAGGTCACAGGCAGCTGCCCTCTCCAGCCAGGGTCAAGAGATCAGCTGGGCGCTCCATTTACCCATTGCCTTTATCAGATACAAGAAGTCCCCCACACCAGGAAGGGGTGAAAGTCACTAAAAATAAAAGCGTTTCTGATTTGAGCGCATTGCAACATTCTTGGGGGCATTTTAAGGAACAAGTCCCTTTGCTATATGACAGGAAGAAGTTGAAAATCAGCACCCGTTGCTGACTGGAGTGACAAGATGTTTGCGGACTGAGCCAGGCTTCTAGAAATCCTTCAGACACTGCTCCTCCCCAAACAGACAACAGATCTTAATTTCCCTTCTTCCTTTCCTCTTCTCCACTTGATTTCAATTCTCCTAGCCCCTCCCCTCACACTCCATTGCAGGTGTTAAGAAGTCATCTGCTCTGATCCCTTGACAACCTAGTCAATGACGCCACATCACCAGAAGGCCGGGTCCAAGGTCCCCACCCCTTTAAGAGCTGCATATAATTTTCAGAAAGCGCTTGCTAAGAAATCATGAGGCCCTCTTGTTACCCATCTGATACTTTCCCTAGGATTGCTTGACAGGTACCTCATTTTTCAAAAACCTACGTAGCTTTGACCTACACCTTTCTTCCCTCTGCTTTTTACAATAATGGCCTGTGTGGACACTCAGCTCTCTGCTACATCCCCAGTGCCTGGCATGGTTCAGCGAGCATACAACAGTCCTAGATGGATGTAAGAACCCATCCATCCTAGTCAGCCTCTATCACTACTGAGCACCCAGTAAGCTCTCAATAGCTATGGGACACACGCATGGACAGATACCTATCTGCCCCACGATGGACAAGTAGAAAGGACTGAATGACTCCTAGCTATCTTTCTTTCTTCTCAGCTCCCTCCAGCCTAAAGGAATATTTGCCTATTTAGTACTAGGAACATACCGTAAAAGTATTTGGGCCAAGAACTCTCTGTATTATCTTTGTAAGTAAAATATTATCCTAAATTGAAATTTAAAACTCAATTTATTCTTCCTATGAACATAGTCTTCCACTAGTTAGCCACTAAAACTCTTGGGAAGTTTGGGGGTTTTTTGTTTATTTGTTTGTTTTGTTTTGTTTTTTATTGCTCTTTTCACCAAAACCCCTGCCCTGTGTTGTATCTTAGCGGTAGAGCCCTTTGCTTCATGTGTTCAGTGCCCTGGATCTAAGCTTCAGCACTGAGATGGAAAGGGCAATTATATATGGTGAGCCTTTTGGTTTATTGACTGAGGTTTTAATTTTTTTTAGATTAACCCCTGTTGTTTCATACCCTGGTAGTTTATTCTTTTCATCATTGAGTAGTACTCCCTTTTATGAAGAGACAGCAATTTGTTTTCCCGCTGATAGGCATTGGGGAGCTTCCAACTCTGTGCTGTTTTGAGTAAAGCTGACCAAACATGGCTTCAGTCTGCTGTGAAAAACAGCGTCTGACCTTGCTAGAGCCAGTTTACCAAACCCATTTGTTATCATCAATGTCTTCAGTCTTTCCGCAGGGAAAGGCCACAGTTCAAGGTCTTAAGTGCCACTATCACAATAAACCTGGGAGTCAAATCAACTCAAAGCACAAAACGACATAAAAGATTTTCCCAAGGTCCTCATCCAAAGGCAACAAGGACACACAACTGGAGTATCCAGTCTCAGGCCTTACCCTTTGCTCGTGTGAGACGGACGGCTAAGGACAGTGAGTGAACTCCTCTGCCCCACACCAGTTTTGGCAGCCTGCGTCAAATCAGGCCACTCTTCCTCCTGCCACTCAGCCAGAGCCCCAGGTCCATGAAAACTCAACATCCATTAAGGGCCAGAATCCCAAATCCACCATCACTTCTCTGCTTTATTTATTGTTTTGCTGCTCTAGAAAAATCAAGTTTGGCTGGCTTACTGTGGACATTCTGATATTCTTTGAGGACTGTCCTTTGGAGGTCAGGACACCAAGAGTCCCCCTACTGAAATGAAATAGTGCCAGAAGCAATTTAAAGGAAATTCTGGAGTGTTTATTTCAGTGCCAGGTCCAGGGTTCCAGGGCCTAGTCTCGCGTTTCGGTGATCTCGCCGTATATGAAAATAAACGGGTCAGTGAGTGTGTAGACGAAAGTGCCCTAGCGCTGGCCACCACTGTGAGAAATGCCTTTTCCTGAGGGAGCTGAGGGTGGACATTGCTAGGGACTGGCAGCGTTTATGACAACCCTTAAAAGTTGATTCATGAAGGACTGGAGAGGAAGAAACTTCCTGTTCTTTCAGAGGACCTGAGGTAGTGATGGCTCACAAGCATCTGTCACTTCCCTTCCAGGGGATCAGACACCCTCTCTGACCTTCACAGGCACCTGAAGTCACATGCACATAACTAATGTGCATGAGCTCACACACACACACACACACGCGCACACACACACACACACGCGCACGCGCGCGCGCGCACCCGCACGCACACACGTGCACACAATTTAAAATGAATCTTTTAAAAGTAGACTTATTAAATGTCTGCGTTTGGAAATGGTAAGGCGTGAGCAGTGTCCAGGAGGTGAACTGTTTCCACAAAGACAGTGACAGCCATACCAGGACAGCACACTTGGAGTTCAGGACTTAGACCACACAGTCGCAGTACAGGGAATGGCAAAGGTCGCTGGTTTGGACCAGGTCACTGACAGCCCCAATGGCAAGGTGCAAAGAGCTTGACTTTTTCTGACATGGATTGCGTTGAAGGCAGACGCTTACCCACCCCCTGGCCTCCCCACCTCCCACACACATCCTAAGAGCATTCTCAAAACTGAGAGCAAAGAAGCCTAAGACGGCAGGCAGAAGCTGCTGCAAAGAAAACAGCAAAAAGAAAATCCACCTCAGGTGGAAAACCCTGACTGAAGGAAGCAGAAGGAGAAGTAGCGGGCTGCCTGGAAAAGCCCCCTGGCAACCAGGACCAGACAGACACTTCTCCACGGTTTACGCACGCATGCACGCACACACGCACGTACCTCTGTGGAGACAAGAGAGTGAAGGAACTTAGTGTTGACTTCTGGCAACTGCAGACTCAGGAGTGGGAGTCCTTCCCCTCCCCTCACATTTGGGAAAAGGTTGGCGATCTTCCTTGATTGGCCTATTTCTTCACCTTATTTGCATATCTCATATTCAGTCGATCAGGTTCTAGCCGGCACCAAGCGACTTTTAAAATTTGGGCCTTCTGAGGCTTCAGAGCCAGAGCTTCTGAAAGAGCCTGCAGAGGAAGACTTCAGATCCTGCCACTCAGCTAACTTGCTCATCAGAGCAGGAAGACACCAGCAGGCTCCCCGCACCTGAAGCTCAGGTAGGGCACTCACTCAGGTCAGAGTTAGGACTTTACCTACCTTGGCCTCCAAGATGCCACACGCAGCTGGGCTGCACAAGAAGTCCTTTCCTGCGATGATTTCGGTCTCTAAGATCCGCGGCTCCTGACACCTGTGACTCCAGCCTTGACCAGCTGCTCTCACTGATGCCCTGCAGACCTGCAAGGACAACTCCCAGCTGGTACCCCAAGCCCCACCCCCCCAGTGCTGCTCAGTGATCTTCCTGCTTAAGTCTATACTGGGCAAACCGTGATACCCACTCCTGAGACACAAATCAAAGGAGCAACCACAGAGGCAGAAATGAAATCCAGGAGGAAATGATCCTCTCACTCCTCCTCACGTGGAAAGTGGACCAGCCAGGGAAGACCCACAATCCCATTTGCAGTGTATAGGATATCTGTTTAGTGTTTGGTTTTGAGACAGGGATCCTCACATGACCCAAATGGGATTCAAACTCTCTAGTTTCCTGCTGAGTACTCGCATAACAGGCCCAGCCCATCAAAAGAACCTGGAAAAGTCACTTCCTACCTCCTAAACTTCTTTATAGACTTCTGATAAGGGGGAAAAAAAACACGGTTGAAGGAATACAGTTTCAAGGGTAATAGCATCTAGTTAGTAAATATCCGTGTTTATTTATTAAATAAATATTGAACATCTGCTGTTGCTCAGAGAGATCTACCTGACTGTCCCTTTAACGCCTGGCACCTATGAGAGGTAAAAGCCCCACTGGCGAGATCTTATTTTGCTAAGGAACATTTAAAAGCACAGTGTCCGTTGACACAAAGGCATGACACATTTTATAGGGTTTTTCTAAGTAGCAATTTTCCATGAAAAAGAACAATGGCACTTGGCTTGGGGGCGTTTAGCAAGACTTACTTATTTTTCCCTCTTAAACAACTTCTAAGGATTTTTAGAAACCCTAAATCACCCTTCAATCCTTTCATTTCCTACTAATTATCCACAAAAGGACTTCTGACTAATATAATAGGCTATAACATTCTGAGCAACCCGGAGCATTCATTTAGACAAACATCGCTGGCAGACTCAGACAGAGCATGGAACAAGAGGCACAGGGAAACTCAGAGTGTCCCACTGCATCCCGAGAAAGGGCTCTTGTTAAAGGGAGCCATCCTATGAACAACCTATTTGGGTTTCGTTGCTGTTTAATGGAAGTAGTGTGCTCCATTGTGACAAAGTAGACTGTGTTATAATTCTTGATTGTCTGTAACTTGGATCTATTTAATATACTGCCTCCCAACCATCACCACCCCTGAGAAGACCCTAACAACCATTTCATGGGAGTTCAGCAAGGCTCCTCTATTTTAGCCATTTGCAGTGAAGTGTTGACTACACATACAACTTTGCTCAAATGAGTTATGGGGCTTCTTGTTCTTCGCTTTCATTTTCAACCAACACAAATGTGTCTTTAGAGTTCAATGTCCATTCCTTAAGATTTTCCTGGTGAGAAGAGGCAGGTCCTGCCCCTGGTGTTCCTGTGCTCACAGCCCAGGGTCTCACGATGACCCAGTTCAAGAGCAACATGGGGCCATTAAAAGATCTCCTGCTTTTGCGTGTCGCATGTCTGACATACTTGTCCCTGTCTGTGTGCTTGCTTGGTTGGTTTATGAAGTTGGGGTTGATCTCCTGCCAACCCGGAATGAAAGGAGGAATTGAGAAACCATCAGGTTAACCCGACCCGTAAAGTCAGAGACTCCAAAAGACTGGAATTCCCGGATGTGCTGAGATGTTCTGTCCTGTTCTTCCCAATGGTCAGATTAACCTAAACCCATTGGGATGCTTAACAGACTGAGCCCTTTCAGCAAAGGCTTCATGCTATAGCAGCGGGGACTGCAGAGCAAAAATTAATACTCCGGGGAAAGGGAGAGGGGAGGAGATGAGAATAAAAACAGAGAAGAAAAAGGAGTTGAGGGAGGTATGGAGGCGAGAAGAGGGGAGGAGATAGGAGTGTAGGGGGAAAGAGAGACAGATTCACGTAAATTAAACAACAGCAACAAGATTTAAATAAGCACTGGGCAAGCAATCTTAAAAACCCATAGAAAGGGAAGATATGGGAATCCTTCTCAAGGCTGAGATGATGGTTAGATCAATTTAACCTTCCTTTCTAAAAGAAAAGGAAAGAACTGGCGTTGATTAGCAAGTGCGGCTATATCGGCTACTCAGAGCTTTGGTTTTCATTCCAAGAAATTGGCGGCATCTCTCACCACGGATGCCCCCACATTGATGGATGGTAGCAATTACGCAGAGCTATTTTTGTAATGTGTTGTAATAGCAGCACACGTTGGCTGTCACTTTGACCTAGACACCCCCTCACCCAATTATAAGGAAATCCCATCAGAGAGCTGCCTTCAATAAGAGGCCTTTTTCTTTAAAAGCAGTGGGGGCATCTTCATCCTACCCTCACCTCTCATAGGAATAGAAACACTGAGAGTCTTATAGAAACTAATATCCCTCTCATAGAACACTTAACTATTAAACAATATTAATTTGTCTTTGTGGTTTATCAGCCCATCTGGGCATTTATCCTGTCTATTCTTGTTGCTGGCAAAGGTCATTAATTTAAAGACTGAAGACCATTTTATTCCCTTACTGGGTGTTTAATAGCTTTCTGGATGAAGCACAATACACTGGACTTGCCTTTGGAGTGAGGCAAAGCAGACCAGTGTCTGGTCCCTAGAAAACAACATGTGAACAGCAATGGAAGCTGTAACCTCCACAAGTCTTGTGTGCTAAGCACCTACAGTGTGCTGGGCACAGCATCGGGAAATTTTCTCCATCATCTCTGCTATCCCTGGCTAAAACACCTCCTCTTCTGGACCCCTGCACCTTTCCTCTCTGGTCTCCTTTTTTCCTTAGACACAGAGCTGTGTTTCTGCCTCTAGATTTTGTACTGCATCTTCCATCTGGACGTTTCTTCACCCACGTACCCACATCTCACCCACACCCGTCATTCCAGGCTCTACCCAGATATGACCCCCCCCCCAAAAAACGAATAAGCAGTGTCTTCCCCTGAACTAGCTGATTCATCTTCCTGACAAATGACATAGCCATTTCAAACTCAACGGGTGAGCTGGGATGATAGTTACGTATAAAGAAAACCAAGGAGTAGCCACTCTCAAGGGGAGGATTTCACCATATACAAATTCTATCTTGGTATAAAGGTCTATAATCCTAGCCTTTGAGAAGTTCCCATGTGACCGTCAGAGAACTGCTGTTTTAGTGTTTGCCCGTAATTACAGTTGGGTGCAATTAAGCATCCTTCGCAGCATCCTTCCTCCTGACTGATGCTGCCTGCTCCAACTATGGAAGAGAGGCAGAGTCCACCTTTTTCTCTATCACCAGCTTTCAGACCTCTGTGGCCTTGCGGGCTGACTCCCCATGCTGCCACAGTTGCCTGATGTCAAGTGGTACCCTGTGCACACATCCATGTCTTAGATATGCTTTCAGCCTCGCACTCAAGTGATCTGGACAAAAGATTTGCCACATGGCCTATTTTCTCACTTAAAATATCAGATTTTTCCACCAACAATAGCAAATTATTTTACAGTGTGTTAGTACATGCATAGCTCAGTTTCTCTTGCTACTCTGCAAGACAGATGGCTCTTTGAAAGAAGGAGAAACCCAGACCTCCTAATTCTATAGGGACTTAAATCAAGACCCACATCTAGGTCTTCGGATTTAATATTCTTCATCTTCAAAACTGTCTTATGAAATTTTCCTAGAACTTTCTCAGAAATTAAACCTCCTCCTCTCCACCCCCTCTTCCTCCTCCTTTTCTCTGCCCACCCCTCTCTTGTAAGTTATGGAGTTGTGATTTCCATGTCTTTTGACTTCATACTGGGGTAAAATCAATGCGTACTACACACTCAGTAGAAGCCTTATATATGGTCTTTTTCTGAACAATACGCTCTCTGGCAATGGAGCGAGACTACAGCAAGAAGTCTCAGCTCCCAGTCAGTCATACCACATGAGCCTACACATTCTTTGAGCCCACTGCTTTTTCAGCTGTGTGCGGATGGTGAGAATTCAGTTAGCATTCCTCTTCTTCATCCCTAATACAACCAATAACCACATGCGATACTCAACCACATTGTGCAAATCAACTTTGTGTTCAGTGGTTCGAACCAACTGTTTGATGTGTGTAAGTGTTCTGAGCACCTGTGAAGAAACCAGCTTAAACTGGTATATAAATTAGGTATGTTCAATGCAATTTCTGTTAGAGTATTCTCAACTTACTCTTAGTTTACTGGAAAGCAACTCCATTGTAAGTAGAGGAACAGCCACATAACATCTACCTTATCATCTACCGTTCTAGCATCTATCTATCTACCATCCATTATCCACCTTCTATCTATTATCTGTTAATCTATCCAAGGTGTGTGTGTGCCGCGCGCGCACGCGCGCATGCCCTGGTTTCAGTGGCTTTAGGTAATAGATCATGCCTGAAAAGTTCTGATCATGTAAGCCATCGAGCCATTCAGCACATAGTGGTAACAGAGAGTCTTTTGGGGGAGCAGAATATAAATCGACACAGCACATCTTCTTTGTCTATGATTCCCCTTCTCATTTCCTCAGGAATAGAACAGATATCTATCCATCTATCCCCTTATAAAAGTTTCTTAAAGTGACAAGTTAACCTTTCTGAAATGTTGGCAGTGACGTTCTTCACACCTTTCCCTTTATGAGCTGAGACAGCGTAGAGATTTGAACTATGGCCCTCAGGCCGCACCATAGGGGAGCATGCTGTATGAGACAACTCTAACTTAGTACAGAGAAAGGGCAGCAACAGGGACAAAGGAAAGAGACGAAAGGGAAGAGGCTCGCTATTCCCACCCAACTCCCAACAAGGTGATGAGCCATGAATGAAAAGAGGAAATAAGTGACCATGAAAATGCTCACGGTGCGTGTAGGCTCACATGCCGCATAGCAGGCACACTTGAGAAAGAGCTGGAGTCAGAGCTATATGCTTTTGTTCCCAGAACACATGTAGTCAGAACATAGGTTATTCCAAGCCCCCAGATGCACCCTGAGAAGAAGATGAGGTCTGATATAGATGAGAAGATATAGCTGTACTAGAGAGTTCAGACCTTGAATGAACTAAGTACATTTCTGTTTGTTATGAATCTAACCTGGATAGGCAGAATTTCCCAGGTGTGACAAGCTTATCTCTCTGCCCACTGCCTTAGGAAGCAGGTGTGGAGGCTCCAGCACAAGCTGTAACCACTAATAGTTAGAGTATCCATGCATTTATTATTGATACAAGGACACCCTGAAAACAGAAAGAGTACTCTGGGTGACTGGACATAATACCAAACACCAGTCATCCCAGCACCGAAGAGGCTGAGGGGGACCACATAAACAAAACCAGCCTCGGCTACATAGTAAGTTTGAGCTAGGTCTGACTGATAATAGAACTCTGTAATGCACAATGCACACACAAACACGTGCAATTGATAATTTTTTCAGGATAGCACTATCCCAGTCGAGCTAGTTAAAGTAGTCAACACAGAAGACAAAAGTAGGGAGCTGGATTTTGTATCATGGCCGTAGTTTGTCGATATCCATTCTGTCAGTGTCTCCGTAAGCAAAACTTCACACGGAAGCGGGCGGAGAAAGCAGCCGTGAAGACCGCCCAAGTCTCTGCTTTGGCGAACAAGACTATTTACTACAGCAGTGATGGAGATGAACATATGTCCAAGCTCTGGACTGATAAAGCATGGTGGGCAAGCAGGAGGACAGAAAGCCGTTGCCCACAAGGATAACAGAGATGTCAGGAAAGCTGCTAAGGAAGAAGGATCCAAGGAGCTGAGAGTTTAAAACCATGGAAAGAAAAAGTAGTGCCATGAGAGGTGAAACCATTTCAGAATGAGAAAGGCAGATGAGTAGAAACACGTAAGTGGGCGGCATGGGCAAAACCAGGGCATGGTGGGCATCTCTTTTGTGTTGCAGCAGACTCTTCTGGTGCCAACTTCTACCAGCCAGCTCCTTCTTTGCAAAGAACACCGAGCTTCCATCCAGCACATCCTGTCTAGACCTCCCAGATCACTGGGCTAGTGGCCAAAGATGTGATAAAAGATCCTCTCAACTCGAGCGAGCGATAGTGGCCCCTGCCTTTAATCCCAGCACTCGGGAGGCAGAGGCAGGCGGATCTCTGTGAGTTCGAGGCCAGCCTGGTCTACAAGAGCTAAAACCCTGTCTCAAAAACTCCTCTCGGGACCAAAGCCACACAGGGAAAGCTCTCTCCCATCTTTGCCTCACCATGGGTACCACACACAGCACCTTCAGGAACCCAGCATCCACCTCCTCCCCAGGAGAAAGTCGACTCTGTGGATGGCAAAACAGAAAGTGAAAGGACCGGGCTTGTTGGTGTCGTGGAAGAGCTGCTGTATCTAGATCTGGCTTTGACCTCATTCTCTCCATTGCTTGAAACCAATCCGCCCTTTAATATTTCCACCTACAGCCACTAAGATTCTCTGCTCTTGCAGACAACAGGGATTTAACTAAATACTGTGAAAAGGCAGATTGCAACGCGAATAAGGGAGGGACCTTGAAAATCAGATCAACACTACACGGTTGCCTTCTATATCATAAATGATTGGTGCGCTTTAAAAAAAAAACCCAAAGAGACAATGGGAGTACTTAGACGATGGCGGTGCTAGGAATGGAACTCATTTGAAAAACAACTAGGTGTGGCTAATACAGTCTTAATAAACACTAGCAAATCAAAGTCTTCGAGAACGTTTGCAAGTAGTGACTCCTAACACTTTTCTGATCCCGCATTTGCTCAACGCTCACTCTAGGCCAGATCATGGGATCCAAGAAGTGTTTTACTGTACAGCTCTTGAAATGCAAAAAGGTTGTCATCTCGTCTTCTCCTCAAATATCTTACTCTGCTGGCTCCAGGAAATTCCTAGCATACATGATTACATGTAAAACAGAAGACTTTATTTTTTCACATTTATTTTTATCTATGTGTACGCACATGTGTGTATTCATGCAGGTGACCTCATAGGTTAGCTCTCTTGGACCCAGATCTATAGGTTCTTGTAAGTTTCCTCATATGGATTTGGGGAACAAAGCTGGGTCCTTTGAAAGAGCAGCACATTCTCCTAATAATTGTGCCATCTCTCCAGACCCGAATACAGGAAACTTTAAAAAGATCATATACATGATTTTCGGAGTTTCAACTAGATTTACGCACTCAAAAAGCCAATGCTTGTACCCCTCTAACCAAGATTCAGCCCAGAGAAAAATTTCCACAAATCTGAAAGCTTATGGACATTACAGTTCAGGCATATCATAATCTGAACCTCTATGTAAACCAGTAGAATATGTATAGGAGCCTGAGGAGTCTGGAGCAGAGCTACCTACAGTGCTACATGAACAATACTCAACATGCCCACACTCTGCTTTATCTCTCCCGAACACCCACCGTCAGGGAGAGGGAGTACCAAGGAACAAATTTCACAGAGCAGAAGGAAATGTCACGCCTGGTACTCCTCAGTTTTCAATCCCACTACTAAGAAAAGCTAATTGGATGTAGATCCTTCTACACACTATGATGTTATGGGGCCAACCATTGGACCAAATGCTACTCCAGGCTGTTGCTTAGATATTTCAGTGTGGATTGGGACCAGAGACACACAGAAGTACATTATGTCCACATAAAGTTCATACCAAGATCAAAAACAATGACGACAACTTATGCTGGAGAGGATGTGGGGTAAAGGGAACACTCCTTCATTGCTGATGGGAGTGCAAACTGGTACAGCCCCTTTGGATCTCAGTATGGTGATTTCTCAGAAAATTAGGAAACAACCTGCCTCAAGGACCAGCAATACCACTTTTGGGTATAACACCCAAAGGATGCTCAATTATACCATGAGGACATGTGCTCAACTATGTTCATAGGCAGCATTAATTGTCATAGCCAGAACCTGGAAACAACCTAAATGGTCCCTCGACCAAGAATGGATAAGGAAAAATGTGGTACATTTCTACCAATAGAGTAATACACAGAAGAAAAAATAACAAACATCTTGAAATTTGTGGGTAAATGGATGGATCTAGAAAAACATCATATTGAGTGAGGTAACCCAAGACCCAGAAGACAACAACAATAGTGCTCAGTCATAAGTGTCTTTTAGACCTAAAGCAAAGATAAGACCAGCCCTACAATTCACATTCCCAGAGAATTTAGACAACAAAGAGGACCTAAGAGAGGACATTGTATCTAATCCACATGGGAAGTGAAAAGACAAGATCTCCTGAAAAAATTGGAAGTGGGGGGATCTTTAAGCAAGATCACTGCTATTGCAGACAGAATGTCTGATTAGGCTTCCCCCACGAACCAGCAATTCACAGCCAGTTGTTCAAAAGGAGAACTCACAACCTTCATGGCCCCAACCTTTCTAACTCTTCGGTTGTAATACCAATGCTGCCAATCAGCCACGGCTTGAAGTTTTTGTGTGTGTTGTGCATGTGTACACATGTGCAACATGTGGCGCTGTGGTGTATGTACGTTTACTGGGAGCATGTTCACATGTGCACATACAAGAGATTAGCACCACGTGTCCTCAATTGTTCTCCATCTTTTTTGGGGGGACATATTCCCTCACTGACACAGGGGCCCATTGATCCAGTTAGACTGACTAGCCAGCAAGGCCCCAAGAATTCTCCTGTCTCTGCTACCTCTCCAACCCTGGGCTGGATTATAGGCATGAGCAGCCATGCCTAGCTTTGATGTGGGTTCTAGAGCTCCAAACCCAGGTACCCTGCTTTTCTAAGAGTAACTTCACCCACTGAGACTCTCCCCAGCCCCTTAGCTGAAGGTTAGCACCTGTGGTCTAAGCATTATTAATCATCACACACCCTGTGGCTCTCCAGAGGTCCTGGTTTGAACAATCAACCGTGTCTCTCTTTACTACCATTATCTCAACTCTTTTGTCCAATTTTTATTCTAGAACTTTCAAACTGCAGAAGCCTGTTGACCACGCCTTACAATCTGACAAGGACTTTGCATAAGGTGACTTTGCATAAGGTGTCAGTGCACAAGATTGAGGCTAATGGTATTTCAGAGGGAGGCAGACAGTCACAGACAAAGAAAAAATACTGGTTTAATGCTTCTAAACTGCACAGGGACAGGAGGGGTATCCTCGGTGTGTAATAGCTGGCAAATCTCTAGCTTTGGAGACAGCACAATTAAGAGTCCCAAAGAGACCCAGTTTCCCAAAAGCTGTCATTTGCTCATCTTAAAGGGACATGTCAGGACCATAGAGATGCTTCGGGGGGTAAAGCTGCTTGTTGCCAGGCCCCGCGCTCTGAATTTGATAGCTTGGACTCAGGGTGGAAAGAAAGAACCACAAGTTATCATGTGACTTCCACATGTGCAGGCACACATACATACTTGCACACACACACACACACACACCACACACACACACCACACACAAAACAGCCACAATACATAAATAGACAGATAGATGGATAAATGGATGGATGAGTGGATGGGTGAATGAATGAAAGGATGGATGGATAGATAGATAGATAGATGATAGACAGACAGACAGACAGACAGACAGACAGACAGATGAGTGGATGGGGGATGAATGAAAGGATAGTGATAGATAGAGATAGATAGATAGATAGATAGAGAGATAGATAGTGAGTGATGGGTGGGTGGACAGAAGGAAGGAAGGGGAGAGAGGAGGGGAGGAGGGAGGGAGGGGGAGGGAGGGAGGGAGGAAGGGAGGGAGGGAAGGAGGGAGGGAGGAAAGGAAGGAAGAAGGAAGGAAGGAAGGAAGGAAGGAAGGAAGGAAGGAAGGAAGGAAGGAAGGGAAATTTGTTAAGATGCCAAGTGTGGGGCAAAGGACCCTGACTCAATTATGTGTCCCACAGTTCTAACGTCTCCTTCCTTCCAAATACTCACATTACTAGAAAGAAAAAAAACACTGCCTTACAAATGCAGAGCTGGGACTTAAGAAAAGAAGCCCGAGCCTGAGTACTTATTCCCACACAATGAGAGTGTGAGGGATTCCATGCATACTTACCTATGCTCTGTGGTTATAACCAAGCAAATCTATTACAAGCCAGCAAACATTTGTGAACGCTTTTAGCATTGGTGATTCTGTTCTCAAACTCCTGGTTGTTTGCAGAGCTGCCCAGCATCTTCACTAAATGCTCCCATTCCAGAACTCCGTCACGGCTTCTGCAAGGACAGCCTCAAGAGTAGGGGAGCAAACCCGAGCACCATCTCACCTTGGCAAACACAACAGTCAGCATTGTCTTGTCCTAAGAGCCCTCAATAAGGACTCCACTGGTGTTGGTTAAACAAATAACACTAAGGAGAGAACAAGCTGTCAGTCACCAAGCTCAGTATTGACTGATGGTTATCGCTCTTGGCCTCCCTTGGTTTAGCCCAGACTGCTTCCGTTCCAACACCTTTAGGGGAGAGCTGGCGGAGCTTGCTACGGAGGAAATGGAAGCGGTAGTATTTAAACCTTGCTCTGAAATATGAGGTTGTCGACAGATGTTATGCCACTCTCAAATGTTAGATGCTGTCTTGGAGAGGGGATTTGGATATTTAAATGCTAGGATTTCTATGCTATTTCATGATGTAGAGTATCCATGGGACCTCAGTGAGTATATTGAATAGTTACTCATCGGGAAAGAGGAAAAGCCTTGTGCTGCGTAAGAATGTGTAACATAAGCGCTGCCTGCAAATGTCAATCACATTCACATTTGTTCTGCATCGACTGTGGGGGCCACCACTGGCTCTGTCTTCTAGACCAGCTGCTCTCCCCGGCTGACGGAGGCTCCCTCATTCTCTTAGATCCATCTTAAACACCATTTCCCCCACTCTAAGCAGCTTTTCCTCACTCTTCTTTCTCCCAATTCCAGTAGGAATGATTGATTTCTCTCCCCCGAAATTCCTGCAACTCGAACATTAATTGCGTATGAGTCACCTAAGCTGCTGAAGGAAAACAAAATATTCAGGGGCTTCTATGGGAAATGATGTGGGAGAGTCTTCTGTTTGAGTTGATTTCATTGGCTAATAAAGAAACTGCCTGGCCCATTTGATAGACCGCCCTTAGGTGGGTGGAGTAGACAGTAGACAGAAAGGAAGAGGAAGTGAGGTAGAAGGCTAGAGATGCCACCTCTCCTAAGTTAGTCAGACTGCCGTGCCTCTCTCAGAGAGATGCCAGATGCGATGAAGCTCCAGCCCAAGATGGACGCACGCTAGAATCTGCCTGGTAAGGCACCACTTGTGTGGTGCTACACAGATTATTAGATATGGGTTAGTCAAGATGTGAATAAGAGCCTGAAAATAATGGGCCAGGCTGTATTTAAAAGAATACAATTTGTGTGTCATTATTTGGGGGCACAAGCTAGCCGGCGATCAGGAGCAGGGCTGCAGGAAAGCAGCCCATAGCCCCTCACTACAGAATGGCGCCCAGACGTGGAAACTGAATCCACAGAAAGCTGAGGAAAGCTTTGGGAAAGACTAGAGTAAAGCATGTTTTCTTGATAACAGCAATTTCTCGGGTCTGAGCAAGCGCTCTCATCAAGAGGGCTTCCTGACTCAGCTTCAGCTGCAAAACCCTGCAGCTCATTAAGAGGTCCTGCCACAAAAACACTTAAATGGTGTGGATGAAAAGC